>NW_027500205.1:0-91850 GCF_021521415.1 Bidens hawaiensis
ATGCTAAGAACCTACACCTAGTGTCAACCTGACTTAAATCATAATATGGCTGAAAATGAAGTGGTGTAACAGTTATTGGACAATCTGATCCCATGTTGAGATCTTTCCAATGAATTGACATAACTTTTGAACTGGATTTTGGTCTCTTGTTCACCTCAAACCCAAGCTTGAGCAAACGGAATGATTTCATTAACTTGTAATCGTAATTATTGCGAAGTTTGAGTGTGATTTTTGTCTTAACTTCTAGGCAAATGATTTTGATTTCACCACTGTTATCTGTGTTTGTTCTAAGTATTTTCGAGTATGATCTAGGCATTAGACTGTACTTCGAGCTTGTTTTTGATGTATTTAGTTATCTTTGATCTTCGAGCACGAAGATATACTTTGTTATTTTACTAAGTATCTTCGAGCATGATTGCATGAGTAACTATGATTTCATGTCTACGAGCAAGGTCTGTGCTCGGTGTCTTAGTGAGCGTGTAGAGATGATTGAGTTAAAATTTCGAGATGAGTAAAGATGATTTTATTGCTACAAAATTTTCGAGCACACTAGGGTACCAATTTCTGTGCTCGAGTGCGAGATTAGGAAAGATTTTAAGGCTTTCGAGCACACTGTACTTCAAGCACACAGGAATGCATCTCGAGCATAAGAAATTGATATGATATATTTCTAAGTATGCTCGAGCAAGCATTGTACAATGTCTTTGTGTACAGGGGAGCAAGTTTTTATTTTGGCTGTATACTCGAGCAAGTGTGGTACATGTAAATTTGAAATTAAATGACAACTGTCGTGTGCTAGACGACATACCAAGGTATTGTACCACCAAATCGTTAGGTATAAAAAGGGGACTTAGAAAGTTTTTCTCACATTACTCTCTAATTAAACCTAAACGAACGCCCTCTTGCTCGTGCTATCTCCCCCTTGCTTGCTGTTTAAATTACTTGTTAATTTCACTTTGATTATAGCCCTTAGCTCAGTTTCGACTTCGGTAAGACATCGCTGTTCGATAATCGTCGCACTTATTTTGAAATTAGGGTTTCAAATTGAATAACTTGACTAACTGTTTTACTTGTTTTGCAGGTACGCATATTACTACGGAACTGGTTAATTGAAGACGCCATTCATCATCTATCTTTTCTCATATATTATTTCTGCAACTTTGTGTACTGACAACTCTTCTTGTTCTTGTAGAACTGATGGCCTTCAAATTTGAAAAACGGCATAATATGTGTGCTCGATTGGCAATAGACGATGACAACCGTGAGTTGGAGCCAATGATAAACTTTCTGAGAAATTCCAATCTGAGGGTGGCGTTAACTACCGACCCCACAATATACAGAAATCACATATCGGATTTTTGGGGGTCTGCAACACATGTCAATGAAATCAATGGGGACAGAATTGAGGCATCGATATTAAATCATGACATTGAGATAACAGAAGCCTCAATCAGAGCTGCACTGGAACTTAATGACAATTTTGAGGATCAGCCGTCCTACTCAGCCCCAAGGCTACTAAGAGTTTTTCAAGAGACTATGGGCTATCAAGGAGGCGTTAAGGAAGCACAATTTCAAAAGGGAAGTTTTCCATTAATCTACAGATTTTTGATTCATCACGTAATCCAGTCCTTATCTCCTCGGAGAGGGACTTGGACTTTGTTGAGCAGAGAGCTTGGGACTCTCACAGTCGCAATTCTTTACCAGCAACCCTTCAATGTTTTGAGACTCATCTTTCAAGGGTTAATTTCAAATGCTGAAAGGCCACTCACTCAAAGATTCTTAATGTACCCACGTTTTCTGCAGATCTTAATAAACAGAGACTTACCAGAAATTCAGAGGACAAGGCAGATTTTGAAATTGCAAGACTCAAATATATGCAAACGGATGAAGGATGCTCAAAGTAAGTTCATTGAAAATGATGACTGGGATGTACTCCCATGGTTACTCCTACCTACACTGGGTGCGATTGATGTTCCAAGGTGCCCCGGTAATAGTGATGAGGAAGATGATGATACTGATGATAATGATAATGATGTTGGTGATGCTGGTGGTCCTGAAATGTTGATTGGTTGTGATGAGAGACCGTTGATTCAACAAGCTAAAGATGAGGGGGTTACTAATGATATTCATGAACAGGGAGAGTTAACGGAGCCTATGGATGAAGATGTGCTTGTTGAACCTATTCCTACTTCACCAATGCAAGACTCCACTTTTCATGACCCTACCGCTCAATCTGAACCATCCACTGACCCAGTTCCAAAACCAACCGCTGAAACCCCACCATCAACTCCAAACTCTATGATATTGTATGTGAAAATGCCAAACTGGAGTTTGAGAACATAATGTTAAGAGAGAAAAATGCCATTTTGGCTACAAAAAACTCGGCATTGGAAGCTGCACTGAAGGAGGCTTTATTGAAAATTCAAACCCTTGAGGGTCAGTCTGAGGTTGAGAAGACCTCGGATACACCAAAACAGGGGGAGAATATTAATGTTGAACAGGAGGTTGGACCATCTGATGCACTAAACATGATCAATCAGCTATATGATGATGAGTCAGAAGTTGAGGGGGAGAATATGGAAGATAAAGAAACTGAGGAAGAAAGTTTAAAAAGAAAAGCAAAAGGCAAAGGGGTTGCAATGACTGAAGATGATCTACATCCCCTGCCTAAGCACCCAGTCCAATCAGAAGATATCTTGTTTAAAGAAAATGTTGATCCGGATGTAGCTGAAGCTGAGTCTGTGAAGACTGCAATTAATTTAATGAATGAAGAGCTGGAAGCTCTGGAGAGGGAACAAATGGTGGAAGAAGCGGAGGAAATCCCTCAGAAAGTAATAGAAGCTTTAGTTGATATGAAATAGAGGGAAGATGAAGAAAAGAGGAGATTAAAAGAAATTGATGAAGCAATCAAGGCAACAATTGATGCCTTGAAAGAAAATTTGAATGATGATAAACAAGAACAACAAAAGGCTGCAGAGCCCTTGATCACTGAGCCTGAAGAGCTTCAAGTAAATGAAGATGAACTGGGACTAGGTCCTGTAGCGAATGAAGAAGATGAAACAGTTGAGGTTTCAGCTTTTACAATGGTCAAACTGGTGATAATGAAAGATATAACACTCATACTGAACAACCCAGAAAACCATCACCCAGACATTGTAACAGCAGCAAAGAAAGCACAACAAAACTTCATAAATATGAGCAAAGAAGAAGGATCAAGAGTTGCAGAGCAAGTTGATCCAACTGAGCCCATTATTCAAGAAGTCACTGAAAATTCTGAAGAGATACATATAGATAATCCTGTTATTGAAGAATCAGGATCAGTTGATGAGGAGATCATAATGGAAGAGCCAGAAGATCAAGTAACTCAATCAAGTTCTCCTACTCAATCTAAATCATCTCTAAAAAGAAAAGGCATTGATGATGTTGAGACACCAAAATCCAAAAGACAAAAATCTGTCAAGAAAATGGTGTACAAATTGAGGTTAGACAAACTTGAAGAAGGTAGAAGAGATCAATCCAAACAAACAGATGAACCAATGATTGAGGCTCTTCATGACCTTGAAGAAGTAATTGAATTGGATGGTGAAAGTGAAAATGAAGAAAAATTGAAGAAAGACGAAAAGGAAAATGAAGATGAGGAAAAATTAAAGAAGACTGAAAGGAAATAGAAAAATGAAGAATATTATGAATCTTTGAAAGCCAAACACAAGGATATCAAATTCCTTCAGCTGTATGGCTACAGCTACAACTTCTTGATAAATCTTTCTCATGGAGAATTGAAAAGAAGAATTCAACAAATTAAAGACTCTCACAAAGATCAAGCAAGTCGAGAAAAATTTGAAAGAGAGCAGGAGTTGAAAATGAGGTTACAAAGGGAAAAGGATGAAGCTGAAAAGAAAAATCAAGAATTAAAGAAGTGGTTTGAGGACCCTCAGAGGGTAGAGTTGTTAAAAAGAATTGTTATGGAAAAGGGCGTGTCAGAAGAACAGTTTCAAAACATGCCTCTTGAACAATTAATGGAGATATATAATAGAGAGCAGAAACTGTATCTTGAAACCCAAAGAAAATTACAGGAGGAAAGGATGAGAGTTGAAGAGGAGGTACGTGCTGAAATGATGAGTGCTCTCCACAAAAAAGGAGTAAGAATGTCAAAGTTGATGGTACAAACAGATGAAACGATAAAGAGATGGTATGTTGAAAATGGTCTTGATAAGATTAAGAAAGTTGAAAAGGGGAGCTCAAGTGGAACCCATAGGTCAAAGAGTGTGAGGCCTGTGCAGCCAAGAAATTTGAATTTTCCCACACATCTCTACTTTGACAGAAGATCGAAGACCTTAAGGGTTGTCACTGAAGATGAAACAGAACATCTCATCATCTTCAGAGATGATTTGAGAAACTTTACAACAGAACAACTGACCAAGATGGCTGAGCTGACTTTATATGACAATCAGGTAAGGAGTTAGCCATCTGGTCAACTAAGGAATGATCTCTCAAAGTTTTTAAAAGATCAAGCAGAAAAGGGATTCCCATTTCTGCAGCAGAAGAAGAGAGAAATTAGGAGCCAAGCAGAAAAAGAGAAGAGGAGGAAGAGAATAAGTGAAGTTTACATATCTGAGCTTTCTCTCTCTGAATTAAAGAAAAAGAGAACTCTAGCAAGCAGCTCTCATCAGAAAAGGAAAACCTTAAAAGAGTGCTTGGCTACGAGAGAAGAGATGAAGGAACCCAACTCAAGAGTGCAACAATTTGGAAGAATCACATACATAACGTACAATCAAAATAATGATTCGACCACTTTGAGAAATGAGTCAGGGATACCTATTGCAGTCATAAGGGAAGATGGTGATCTGCATTATATGCATCCACAAGATTTACAAGATTTGATTAATGCAAGTTTCCCAAGTGATGCCTCTGACTCCTCTGAACTTGACATGCTGAAGCAAAAAGCTGCATATGTGAAGAAACTGAAAGAAAGGGCTGAAGCCAAGAACAGAGGAAGAAGATAACAGAATGGAGCTAATGGATGATTGATTTTTATTTCTGTTTATCTTTGTATTTTGTTTGAGTTGTAAACATTTAGTGTGAAATGCCTATGTGGCAAAAAATTCCAATTATGTAATGAAATGACACGTTCTTAAATGATTTATCTACAAATCTGATACATTTGTAACTCTATGCAGGTATGTTTTGGTGCATCTGACCTTGTTCCAATCTAGGGGGAGATTGTTGGGTCGGATTTCTTAATAAGGAAGATTGGAATTTTCTCAACCTCCTCAGAAACGGCTAAGTATGGAATATGAGCAAGCCCAGACGATCGAGCATGGTTTTTACTACTTCGAGCAAGGTTCTGAATCTTAAATGGTTGATTCTTCTAAGTGTTGAAGGCTTCGAGCAAGCTACACATCAACGAGCAAGGGTATTCTTCTATCGAGCATGGATTGCCAATAGGGCAAACAGCTTGATCATACAAGTTCCAGCCAAGTGTTACGAGCACAGGATGATCGAGCACATGGGGACGAGCATGGATGCAATAAGAGGATGTCACGTGAATCAAAGCAAAGACTTCGAGCACAGTTCAGTTACCGAGCAAGATTTACATCCGAGCATGATAAAGATTGCTGAATAAGAAAAGCTGAAGAAATCAAGAAGAATGAGCTTGCTCGATGGACTTATTCGAGCAAAGTTTGAACAAGTCAAGAGGAATGAAGCTTACTCGAAGAGAATATGTATTCTCCGAAAGAGTATATTCTAAGTAAAGTATGCTTGAGGACACTCTGAGCACACCTTGTATAGGAAGCTTGCTCGAGCAAGGTATATACCTTGCTCGAGGTCTGAAACACTTGTATTAGATTTATCTTTCATTATGTAATGTCTAGGGCGTATACATGGAATGTTAGGGTCTATATATAGACATCCTAGGGTACGACTAAAAGGGGGTTTTTGGGCACGCATACTGACAATCTTTGCAGACGAATATCAAAAGCCGCCGTCACACAAAACCCTAGACATTCCATTCACTGTATCATTGACGTATCATTTAATATAGTGAATCTTTGTCGTTGAAATAGTCTTTACCGATTATCAATTATTGTTTTGTGTTTGATAATTCTCCACAAGCTTTCATTCTCAATCATTGAATATCCTGATTCCGCCGGGATACTCAATCGATCTTTGAGTAATTAAGTCGGTGTGTTCTTGTCAAACCTTTGCTAAGGTTGCACCCGATAAACGGTCCTGACAGGGTATAGGTTATAGTCAGGTACCCCCACCTTACAATAACAACTATGTTCAACTTCCTGTCACCAAAGAACAGGAAGTAAAGGTACAGGGCATGAATTACGGTAAAAAAGATAAAAATGACAAGTCTGATCTTGTGAATACAGATGTATACACTTCCGGAGTGAACGATTCTAACGTGTTTACTTCATGTGCAGAGAAAGTAGTTGTTGAGGATTAGACTGATAAGGATGATGACTCTTGTGTTTCGTTTAATAAAGACATTAACTCTGATGTTTCTTTAAAACTGCCTGTTTTGAATTCTGTTATGTCGTCGGTTTGTGTGGGCTCTGGTGTTAAGAGCAAAGACAATTGTGTGGTTGAGTATGTTAAAACTGTGAAATCTGATGATGTGGGTTTTAATAAGAAAACTAAAAATAAAAGTTTAACTAAAAACTACTCACCATCCAAGTTCATTAAAGAGGGATGCTCAAATGAACAAAAAGGGGTCGAGGAAAACAATGTGCCAAACAATAAATATCAAGCCAAACGTACTGACCCACACAATAGGTTAAAACAAAAGGTTCACCATAATGACTTTTATGTAAAACGCCAAACTTGTTTTAACTGTGGGGTTCCAGGTCATATTGCTAGAAACTGTCCACACCCATATGTGCCTTACTATGGATTTTACCAGAGGAATATGCCTCGTGATACCTATCGACGAAATTTTTGGTATCACAAGGCAAATCCTTTTGACGGTGATTGGAACAGGAACAAAACTGATAGGTTTAGTCCTCATCAGACCAAGCCTTACATGTCTAGTAAAAAAATAGAAACTATGTTTCTACTTTGAAAACGAACTCGATTTCTAAGCCTCGACCTGTCGAGAGAACAAATTCATTTGTTCCCTCTACACGCAAACCTAAGATCAAACCATCCATTCGTACAAACAACATTAAATCTTTCGATGGTAAATATAAATGGATACCTAAGTCTCCGGTAAATAAGGTTTCTTCTTCCATTCTAGATAATCGAGAAGATATGTCATGGCAGCCCGTAACCAGGATAGACAAGTCAGGAGTACCCAGTGTCACTATGGACTGGGTGCCAAAATCTAATTAATCCCGCACTTTGTGCAGGAGCAGCTATGGAGGAATATCATCAGACCTTGGTATGTTGATAGTGGCTGTTCCAAGCACATGACAGGAGACATTTCCCAGCTACACGACATTCAAACTTTTAATGGTGGGTATGTGTCCTTTGCGGGTGGAGAAAAAGGGAAGATCACACAGAAGGGTACTGTAAGCAACGGTGTTTTGAAATTTGAGAATGTTAATTTTGTTCCAGAGCTGAAACATAGTTTGTTGAGCGTGTCGCAAATCTATGATGAAGGGTTTTCAACTCACTTTACTAAAAGGGAGTGTTTGATTTTGAAACCGGGTGTCATTATACCTGAAGACTGAATTCTTGTTCGATCGCAAAGAACGGATAATGCTTACGTGATCGATATGAACAAAATGTTCCTGATGAAATAACCTGTTTGTTCTCAAAAGTGTCTAAACATAATGCAATGCTCTGGCATCGTCGTCTAGGTCACGCTAATATGAAAAATCTGAATCATCTTGCTAAAAATGAATTGGTACGTGGGATTACCCGTTAAAGATTTCGTTACCATTGAAAAATGTGTGGCCTGTGCTCTGGGCAAGCATCATCGAAAATCTCACAAGCCAAAACTGATTAATACCATCTCATCAGTTTTTTAGCTATTGCATATGGATCTTTTTGGTCTAGTTCATGTCTTAAGTCTTTCTCGCAGTTCTTATTGTTTGGTTATCACTGATGATTAACGTTTTACCTGGGTATTTTTCTTGTCGAATAAGAGTGAAACTGCAAAGCTGATCAAGAGGTTCGTGGTGCTGATGGAAAATTAGCTGAATCTGAAGCTGAAAGGAATTCGTTGTGACAATGGTACGGAGTTCAAGAATGCTTCATTGAATTATTTTTGTTCAAAAAAGGGGGTGCTTCGTCAGTACAGCTCAGCTCGGACACCACAACAGAATGGTGTGGCTGAAAGGAGAAACATGACTCTTATCGAGGCAGCAAGGACCATGCTGTGTGACTCTAAATTGCCTCTGTTCTTCTGGGCTGAAGCCATCAACACGGCATGCTATGTTCAAAATCGGGTGTTAATCAACAAATCAAAAATGAAAACTCCGTATGAGATTGTTTATGGTCATAAGCCTACTGTTGCACACTTCAGAGCCTACTCTACTGAATCTTGAGCCTACTCCGAAGTTTGGCGCCAAAGCTGATGATTGTTATTTTGTCGGGTATGCTGGTCACACCGCCTACAGAATCTACAATAAGTCAACGAAACAGATTCTTGAATCTTATGATGTTCGTTGGCTGGAAGAAAACGAGACTGATGCACGTGTTGGTTAGGATTGGCTGTTCGATTACAATGAACTCTTCAAGCCATTCAATGTAATTCCGGTCATCAACACAGAAACTTCGGGTGGTGCCACTGCAAATACTGAGAGAGAAGGTTCACATGCAGTATCTCACATATCTTCTCTGTTGGATGATGATGTCGCAGAACCACTTGATGACAAACCACCTGAGTCCGCCAGCCAATCGAAAGAAGTTAAAGAAACCGTGCATATTCCAATCTCTTCAGTAAATGATTCAGCAGTTGAGGGGGAGAGTCCTATTCGTCAAATCTTCAGGAGCACTTTGTTTCTCGATGTCATTCTGAATGAATATGTTGCCAGCACTTCGTACTCACACAGTACGGCAGCTTCTGGATGGAAGAATCCACTCACTAATGTCGGTGAAAATCTAACTTATCTCCTGTTGGAGATGTTCCCGAACAGCCAATTCCAACAAGAATCCAACAAGATCATCCTATTGAGAATGTTATCAGCTCTCTTGAAGCAGGTGTGTCCACCAGAAGTCAGACAGGACACATAAACAGTTGTTTGTTTTCTTGTTTCATCTCTCAAATTGAGCCAAAGTTGGTGGAAATGGCTCTTCAAGAACCAAGTTGGGTGGATGCCATGCACGAAGAGTTAAATCAGTTCGATAAGCTGAAAGTGTGGACGTTAGTTGATCTGCCAGTGGGAAAGAAAGCACTAGATCCAAGATGGGTTTTCCGAAACAAGCAATATGAGATGGGAGTTATTGTTAGAAACAAGGCACGGTTAGTTGTTCGTGGTTTTCGTCAGGTTGAAGGGTTAGATTACACCGAAGTCTATGCTCCTGTAGCTAGACTTGAGGCCATTCGGATTTTTCTGGCCTATGCATCTTTCATGGGGTTCACGGTATATCAAATGGATGTTAAGACCGCGTTTTTGTATGGTGAAGTTAAGGAAGAGATTTATGTGGATCAGCCACCAAGGTTTGTAGACCCTAAGAATCCCAATCATGTCTACAAGTTGGATAAAGCACTATATGGTCTTCACCAAGCCCCTCAGGCATGGTATGCAACGTTGGCGGCACATCTTCTGGGACATGGTTATGAAAGGGGGACCATTGATCAAACTTTGTTCCTTAAAACAGTCGGGAAATATTTGATTATGGTGCAGATTTATGTGGATGATATTATTTTCGGTTCTACCAGTGCGGCGCTGTGTTCAGAGTTTGAAGAGGTCATGAAGAAGAGGTTCGAAATGAGCTCATTGGGGGGGGGGGGGGGGAGATGACAACATCTCTAGGATTGCAGGTTCGTCAGAGCTCGACGGGAATTTTGCTGCATCAAGGAAAGTACGTTGAAGATATACTTGCAAAATTTGAATTTCAAGATTCTAAGAGTGCCGCCACTCCAATGGCAGAAAGGCCTCTTTTGACATCTGATCCTGAAGGGAGTCCCGCAGATCAAACGTACTATCGATCGATGATCGGGTCTCTGATGTATCTCACCGCCAGTTGTCCAGACATCATGTTTGCAGTCTGTCAATGTGCTCGCTTCCAGGCTAATCCTAAACTCTCTCATTTAATTGCTGTTAAACGTATATTTAGATATCTAAAGGGACAACCGAAGTTAGGTCTTTGGTATCCCAAAAACTCAGAATTTGATCTTTATGCTTTTGCTGATAGCAATTATGGTGGAGATGACATTGATAATAAATCCACATCTGCTGGATGCCAGTTTCTAGGAGATCGTCTCATTTCATGGCAGTGCAAGAAACAACAAACGGTATCCACTTCGACTGCCGAGGCGGAGTATGTTGCTGCGTCAGCATGCTGTTCACAGGTTATCTGGATGCAACATCAATTGCTGGATTACGGTTTGGAATTTCTTAACACTCCCATATTCTGTAATAATGATGCTGGTATTGCAATTGTTAAAAATCACGTTCAGCATTCGAAAACCAAGCACATTGACATCAAGGTCCATTTTATTCGTGACTGTTACGACCGGAAACTGATTCAACTTGAACAGGTCCACACTGATAATAATGTGGCGGACCTATTTACAAAACCGGTCGGAATAGCCAGATTTAATGTGCTTGTGGGATTTCTTAAGATATTGCGTTTTGATGACTGAGTATTTTTTGGTGTAAATTGTGTACATAAAATATTTTTTTTGTGTGTCATAATTTTTGTATAAATTTAGGTGGAGAAAAAGAAAAATACTAAAAGAGTGTGTGTGTGTGTGTGTGTCTAATTAAAAAACAATATAAAAATTTAAAAAATTAAAATTTTTATTCCTTTGCTTAAAATCATGCCGGCCACTCAAGTTCAACGGACATATTTCATATGTTTGGTCCTCATCAATGTTTGATTATAGGGATAGCCATTAACCTTAGGACTGAAAGTGACCGGGGCGACTGAACATTCTTAAAAAAAAATTGGTTTTGATTTAACTATCCTTTTAAATTCTCTCACTAAGATTTATGTCGGTCGCCTAAAGTTTGAAGGACACATATTATTATGTGTTTGGTCCTATCGTCTACCTGTAGACACATAGGATAGTCATTCACCTGAAAACTGAAGGCAGCTAGGGTGATTAAGTTTAAATCGTCTTCGGGGTATCATCTGGGAAGTGATATTATTATTCAGCTAAAAGCTTTTTAGAAGCTCAAAATATTTTCAAATGAAAATTGATCCAACTTTTGAGAAATGATAGATAAATTGATTTTGTATGCCTAACGTGTGAAGTTATTAGGCTAAAAACGCTTTTGAACAGTCATTGATGTGTATGGTAGCTTTCCATGATAATTAAAAGTTTGAAGTGATACAAACTAAATCTGCTAAACTTATTGTGGAGAGTCATTTTGAAGATACTCGTATATCCCTAGATATATCTCTCCGAATGATAGGCAGAAAAGCAATTACCCAGTCATACATTAGCCCGTTAGTGTCTTGATCGCCAAAAAGATTATATATCATTTGTGTAAAAAAAAAAATTCATAAAATTGTTTTCTAAAAGCTTAAAGGGGTACCAGGGAACTATAGGGCTTGGGCATTCAAATAAGTCCTAAACACCCTGAATGTAAGGCTTGTAAGTCCGGATGGCATGTAAGTCCAACGCTCAACCTTAAAGCTTAAAATTATTTTATGTAGAGAAAAATAATTTGATCAAGTACTAGGGGGTTGGAGTCAAATTGGGGTGATCTGGGGAAAGCCAAATACGCCTTGAGAATAGATAAGGGGCGGGGCATCAGAGGTCCATAAGTGATGTCCATGTAAGTTTTATGCCTCATATCACTGGCGCAATGAAAATCATGAAAAATTTACCTGCTATCAACCTTTTCACTATGTCATAATAATGCTGAAAATGAATCATTGTGAAAGTACCTTAATCAATATGATTTCATGTTCGGATCTTTTCATAAAAAGGTGGTTCATTTTTAAATAGCTGGAATTTGATCCCAATATATGTTGATTTTCTAAAGACTGGTAGGTAAATTTTTGTTTTAGTTTAAGTTTTATTTTAATCTTCCTATTTTTTAATTATTTTACCTCATGTTTACTTGTGTTGAAACAAATGGTCTAAGAAATCGTTTTCACATGAATTGGGCTATTGTTTAAAATGCCCTAAGATATATTTTGTGTCTAAAACACATGTTCTCGGTCCTACACATGTTCTTGGTTATACATGTTTTCGGTTATACATGTTCTCAGTTATACACAAGTTCTCGGTCCATCAGTTCTTGGCTCATGTGTGTTTACTGCTCAAATGGAGGCGTCTTGGGAGTTTAAAAGCCACTCATTACCTTTGATTTATTACTCCTGATTTGTGTGTCTTCTAATAACTTCTAAAATCTTCCCACATCATATCCATCAAGTTCTCTCTTATCTACTCACCGCCATCAGGTCTTTTCGTGTTCCCTCAAAATTTTTGAGCGACATCATTGCAAGGTACAGTACATCTCACTTGAGTGCTTATATTATTAGTATGGATGAAAGATTTATTGTGATTGGAATATTAGATACATTCGGTTCATGAGTTCGGTAAGCTGGTTCGTTTTTTTTTTCTCTTCATGAAGTTACTAAAAGTTGTATTCATTATCATGTTATAGTTACAGGTTTGGTCTTCAATGGTGATTGGTAATATGGAGATGACAATGAATAGTGTTCTCAAGTTTTCGGTGTGGACTGATCAGATTCTTCTGATCAATCAAAGAGATCTTCGGCTCAACGATGCTGTGAAGAATTCTCGGTCAAACCATGATCGAGGATTTGTTCGTTCTATCAAAGATACATCGTGTTTGACTTTTCTGTGTCAATCAAATCTAATATTTGCTGCTATTCGTGAAGACGAACATCATGTTCATCTATCTTATACGGATAGTAGCATGAACTGTGCTGGATTAATAACCAGGTTTTAAATAAAGGCCCTAAATAAGACACTAAACCTCCAAGTGTTTATTTAGAAGCCACAGTATACACCGAAAGGCCTAAATGAAGATATAGATGCACACTGATCGTCTACAGCAGTAGCAGTTTTGATTAAGCAGTAAACCAAGGGGGAGAATGTTGGGCTATATTTTGTGGTTTATGCTTGTATTTTTGGGCCTTAGGTTAGGTGTGGGTTTTGGGCTTTTGTTGGGCTGGTTTGTTGGCTATCCTATTTATAGATATCTTGTATAGGGTTTAAGGTGTTGACGAATGTGTGTTTTTGGCCGTCTATTATCATAGATACATTAGACGAGTATTGTAAACATTGTGTTTAAGCACCCGACGTTAATCATAACATGTGTTTTGAAGCAATCCTTTGTGTTCTTTATAATTACTCTTGTATCATCTTGTGTTGGATTTCCGCACCAACATTAAGTTCAGTTGATATCATATTGAAAGATCCTCCACGGGACTTACAACAAGTGATGGAGCAAATGGATCTGGTGGACAGCTCATGATAGCGACGAGTGATGCTGCGATCTAGCATGTTATTTAAGAACTTAAGAGTTATTGTTTTTTTTAATAATTTATTAGTTGTTTTATTTAATGTTGTTCTAATGTTTAGAGTTAATGAACGAAGTATTGATTTCAAAGCTTTGAATTACAGTGTTATGATATTGTGGATTAGATACATTGAGAGTGAAACACAACATATCTGAGATTGTTTTTAGTCTTAAAGATAAGCATAATAGGACCGTGCAAATACGTAAATGGTATTGAAAACTATTTTTAGCTTCTAAAATAAACGGACTGAATTTTTTCTTTAAGTAACTGATGGTATTAAGATTATTTTTTAGTTTCTAAGTAGCACATTAAGGACTGAATGGTTTGTCATCAGAGACTAATGTCTAGTTTCAAAACATATTATTAGAACTAAACTAAACATGTTAAGGACTGAACTAATTTGGTATTGGAGACTAATTTGTGGTCTTTGAAACATCTTATTAGTGATTGAACTACCATGAATCACTAATCTAATGAAACGTATTAGAGAAAAGATAGACACGGTTTAAAGAATTGAATTTCAATCTTAAAAGAACAGCATTAGGAACAGAAATATCGTAGTATCATGGACTGATTTTTAGTCACAAAAGAAATGCATTGGAGACTGAAATAATTTGGTATCAGGGAATAATTTGAGGACTTAATTCATGTGTTTTGGACACTGAATGCTAGTTTTCTTTGTTGCTAACAATAGGGACTGGTTTTCAGTTACTAAAAGTATTATCTAGGACTAGGAACAGGGGACTGGTAAAATCAGTCTCTAACAACCACTAGAGACTAATTTCGTACTTTTTGCTATCTCAATCTCGCGGTCTATGACCGATTTCTTATAAACATAATCGTTTAGTGGAAATTAAGACTATGAACATGGTTGTGTACATAGTTATCTGATAGAAACCATATTCCTACATTGACTATCTATGACCTGATACCTCTGAACGGATTCGTTTTCTTAAAATCGAGGCTATGTTTATAGCTATTTAATAGAAGTCACATGCACATGTTGAGTTTATAATTATTTTTTAACACTAATTGTTTTGGTTTTTGTTTGGTTCTCTTTCTGCTCAATGCTTCATCGAATCATCTTGTTATTATTGATCTCAACGTTTTATCAATTTGAGGCCAATGTTTATCTTTGATCTCGAAGTTTCAATAATTTATTTGTTATTCTTAATCGCAATGTTTCCTTTATTTACATTGATATTTTATTTTATTTGAAATTTCATCTATTTAACGTGTCATTATTGACTCCAAGAACTTAATCTATTTTGTTATTTTGACATCAAAGTTTTGTCTGTCTATTTTATTCTCGAACCCCGTTTATCGGCTTGAGTGTTTATATCTTTTATTAGCTCAATGTTACATCTATTTACCTTATTATTCTCGACTCCAATGTTTCATCTAATTTTTGTGATGTTCATGATCTTGATGTTTTCATTCATTATTTTGTGTTACTCTAGAGTTTCGCTCATTTCATTTTAACTTCAATAGTTTTGTTTATATCGTGTTAATATCAATAACATTGTTTTATTTCATTTTAACTTCAATAACATCCTTTATTTTGTATAAACTTTAATAATTCATTTATTTATTTTGACCAAATATTTTCACGCTATCCTTAACCTCAAGAGTTTGGTTATATATATTTTTTATTTGTTTTGATCCTTATCGTTCATTGTTCTTGATTTCCAAACTTTCATATAAGAATTTATTTTATTTATTGTTTATATCTTAAAACCCACACGGGATAAATTATGTAGACCATCCGACGATAAAGGTAATTATTGGTCAACACGTAATTATCAAAGTCCTCAAATGGAAAACACAATTAGTACGGTTATGTGCAACAACTCGGAACTTAGAACAATTTTGGAAAACAGGACAAATACGGTAAGAAAAAGGCATCGTGAATAACCGATGGTACATACTATATATAAGTATCCTTGCCATACATCCCATTTTGTGGCGTTTTTCGGTTTATTCCAATACCTGTGTTATTTATTTTCTTATTTATTTATTTTTCATATATATAAAATTTGTCAAAACCTTTAAAAAGTCCATATTGTGGTTTTCTTTTTTAAAATTTTATTTTTATTTTAATTTATGGACGAAATTACTAAAAGTTGTGGATCTTGTAACATTCGTTGATTTTCAAAACCGAAAACCCGATCCGTTTTAAATTTTCGGATTTGTTTTTATTTATAGATATATTTTTTATAATGTTTTGATTATCTTGGTTATGACTCCATTAACATCTCTTAATCAGTTTTCTATGTTACAACTTTTAATTTATGATTTTATTCAAAGTTTTAAAAACATGTTTAATTCTATTAACTTCTTTGACTAATTTAACCAAGTTGAAACATCCTCGACTATTTCTCCTATAAATTGAGCTTCATATTTTGCCTTTCACCAATTTTGGTTAAAGATCATTCAATTGCATTCATTTTTGCTAGTCTTATGCTTTTTGACTAGCCACTTGACTAGCCATCAAATTAACTTATTTTCACTTTGTTTTTAACGATTTTTTGTCTATATAAACACCACTTCACTTCTACAAATCTTGCACCGCAACTCATTCACTCCCAATTATGTTCTACCTCTCTAATTTGTGTAAAGTCCAAGTATGACCAAGAAAAGTCAAACCGCCCAAGTTCAAGTTTATTCATTTTGCCTTGTGTTCACTACTCGGGTTAGTATGTTGATTTTTTCTGCGAGTTTAGTTTGTTTAGGATGTTATGCTATATTAAAATATTTTTCAAACAACATTCGTCCGACTAAAAACGAACGCAGCTCGCTTATGTTATTTGGGAAAAAGTTTGGTTATTTTACTACATAAAACTTTTGAAACATAAACTACTAAATTTTGAACCTACGGAAAATATTTTTACCATGACGGAAACAAATCCGACATAAAAACCGGGTTTGGGTCTAACTAAAAATGAACCACTCGCTTAAACTATTTTCTTACTTCTTACGCCGTTTAACTTTCTTGAACGGCCAAACTCATAAAATTTGATTAACAAATATCGCAGCCTAAATTCTTAATAAATTTTACCAACTTGGGTATTTTTATGTCAAAAATACTACTAAACCAATTATAGAGGGAATAATATATTTTTCGTTCTAAACTCTAAAAAAGTCAAACTTTGAACAAAACCTATCGCCGTCTTTGATATTTTATGTCCATTATTTTGAATCTAGAATTTACTTTCTATGACCACTCGATGAACCGAACTTGTCCCCGTTCAGCTCGCTTGAACACTCAGTTCTCTTTCACTCGCTCACTTTAACAAGTGAATTTTCATAATCCATTTTTCATCTTTAACATTTTGGGGTGTAATACGTCACAAATGTTCATTGTTATTTCATGTTTCATATTGTAAATCAAAATTCACATATGTGTCTCGTATGTATTTGTTTCATATCATAATGCTTGTAAATTATGTGATTACATGCTAGTTGTTTACTATTTTTGTTGGTGGAAGTGACTCAAACGCATACACATACTCATAGTGGGAGGGTCTTACGGGACGTACCTGCGCCGCCTATTTATTCAACTTATGTTGGAATGCATGTTAGTTTTAATCTAATACTCCTAGTAGGTTGGCGAACAGGGTTCCCTAATAGATTTGGCTTATGTCAAGTAAACAGGAATATCATCTATTTATTATATTTTACTTTATGGTTGAGACGTTATATCTTGACTTGTGAATTTTCTACTTTTCATATATATACATATGCAAAACTTTATGAAAACTCACCAACATTATTGTTGAAAAAATGTATTATTTTAAAACGTGTTGCAGTTTGAAGTTTAATTTAAGGATTGAAGACGAGATAGTTGGACCATTAGGTTATTAAAAACATATCATAATGAAATTCAAAGTTATTGTATTGTTATTTGATTAATGCCAAATTATGTACTTGTGATTTAATGAAATAAAGTAATTATATTTGTCACGTTAATAGTGTCATGAGCTTATAAGCAATCATTATGTATCGCCCCTACATATTCGGCCCTGCCATATTACACCCATGGTTGGGGTGTTACAACAGAACCGGTCTACCAACACATGTTCTTGAAGTGAAAGTAAATTCTCCTATTATATTACCAAGAAACCTCAACCCTAATGATGGACTTTGTAATGGCACACGACTAATAGTGACTCAGTTGTTACCTGCAATCGTGGAAGCCCAGATAATGACAGGAGAGTTTATAGGTCATAAGGTACATATTCCAAAAATATCGATAACGTATAAGAGCAAAGCACTACCATTTGAATTCAAGAGGAAACAATTCCCATTACGACTATGCTACGCAATGACGATAAACAAAAGCCAAGGTCAATCTCTAGACAAGATAGGAATCTACCTACCACAACTAGTATTTAGCCATGGCCAATTATACACGTCGTACTATAAAAAGCAACAACACCACACTCCCGAAAAATTTTTATTGTACCACATGGTGACGATGATCCGGCTTCAACAAGAAATATTGTATACTCAAGGAAATAGATAGTACAGCAAACTAGACTAGCAGATAACACAGCTATGGCACTTAACATATACTAATTATACACAAAAATATATGTTTACTTCATACATAACTGGCCAATGTTGTATACTCATAAATACACATAATATTCACTTTGCTTCTATTGCTTATACCTATGACTTACATTACAGCATGACAGACAATCCAATTTCGTTGTGTAACAACTCGGTTTTCCACGTACTGATTCAAACCCGTTACTCGACCTGTTTTATATTCGGAAATTTTATCACTGAAAATAATCATGTTTATCAAGAAATTTTATTATTATTTATATTTGTTTATTATATCTATTTAATATAATTTAATTTTGGAAAATATACGTTTTTAGCCCAAAAATAAACTTTAATCCCTTATTGTTCCCATCTCCAATCTATAACGACTTAAATTGCAATTGCTGTAGAATATCTTTATAACTCGTTTAACCAGACCCGTAACCCGTTAAACCATGACCCGTATACCCAATCCACGACCCATTTAACTTGCTTGAGCCTCAATTTTCATTATAAACAGGGAATTAAATTAGGTTTGGGTTGGTTATTGCTATAATCGGCCAAAACAACTCAATGAATTAGGAAACCAAATCATCTATAATGCGTATTGATATGTTAAGTTGGACTGACTCAACCTCGAACCAACTATATAACCTAGGGTTAATCATAATTCAATTAATCTTGTCTGCACATCTATAGTCTCAACGCCAACTGAAGCCCCATGTTTAATTGAATTATCGTCGTCTTCGTATATCCTGTTCGTCATCCTCATCGCCGGTTCTGTCAATCTCAATTTGATCTGCGTTTAAACATCAACCAAGGTAATTAAGATTTGCAACAGGTTCGTATCACAGTCGTAAACGCTAACACTAACATTAATTAAACAAAAGTTACACCGGTTGAGCAATTGCAGGATTAGGGTTTTTATTCAAACTTGGTTTTGTTAAGTTTCTGTATATAATGAATTGTTTACAACTCTTCACCAACTGACACCCTAGCACAGTTGGCTAGGGTGTGTGTGTTCAATCTAGTGAGCCGGTCGTCCACGCGGATTCGAGTCTCGGCCAGCGCTGTTTTTGGGTATTTTTACTTTTTATTGTTTTTAAATTGTTTTAATGATTTATAATATATTATAATTTAATATTGAATATTAAATAAAAATATTTTATTTAAACCGACTTCATGAAGTTAACGTTTCGTGTCAATTAGTATCATTACAAGTTTTTGTGTATATGTGTGTGTGTGTATATATTATTAATAATAAATCATCATTATTTTATTAAAAACTGACACTAATATGGATGTTTCTCGTTGTAAAATGTCTTTATGAATTTGCTCATATTTATTAGGTATATATTATATGTATATGTATATATATATATATGTGTGTATTATTTTTAAAACAAAACAATAATAAACGTATTAAATGTATTACACGTGTTAACTATATTTTTACCATCAAAATCCGTTAAGATTTCCAAAAATATAAATTTTATGATAATTATATTATTAAGTCTTTATCATTATAGGACATCGCAATTCCTGTTTATTCAAACTAATTATTTGGAAGTTCGATTATACGATAAACAATGATTTTTATAATTAAATGATTACAATAATCCATAGAGATCAATCGTTCAATCAATAACGTACCAATCATAATTGTAACTCAATCCTCATCGAAATCTTAAATTCATTATACGTATTATATCCTTTATAATTCATTCATAATATTATTAGGATTCTTGTCGGTACTTCGAGAAAGAGTGTGATTATCGCTTTCTTGTCGTAGTCATTCTGTTTGGATTATTCGATCAGGTGAGTTTATCATTCCCCTATTTTACAACTTTTCTAAACGTTTTGGGGACATATGCGTACGTATCCATATTTCATACTATATATATATATTCAACCAAATGCATAAGTGTTGTTGTGAGTGAATTTAATCAAACATACGTGCTACTTGCTTACTTGTTTTGCCATTCAATCAATCGCATATTGGGATTACTATTCAATCAATCATATAGCGGGTGTTCCTGCCGGTGACCAATGCCCGATTCGCTTGGCGGCGGTCTACATACTTGTTTATGGTATGATTTTATTTACCACACTTATCACGTCATGCTTATTTATATTGTTGTGTCAAAACTGGTGATATTTTCACTCAACTTTACGTTGACAAAACTCCATTTTATACGCATATGCAGGTTGCTTGTAATGAAGATTGAAGTTTGGACACGTAGACAAGACTTTAGGATATAATCAAGTTAACCTTTATTTGAGCTTATGTTTGTATATTTAAATTGTGTATTGTATTTGGAAATTGTGTGTGTAATTGAAATCAAATAATTAATTAGATATTGTCACATTTATATTATGATAATATCTTCGAGCTGTGAGCAATCGGATCACGTCCTGACATTTCCGCCTTAGGGTGGGGTGTGACAGATTGGTATCAGAGACGAAGGTTATAAAATAGGTCGTTAGAAATTGTCCTAGACATATGCATAGGACCCTATACGTGCTTATCTAAATTGCCTTATATGCTATTTAATAAATTCTTTACAGCTTGCTTAGATTAATTATTTAATCGTATTTATCTTATTTATTTATTGCACACACACACACAAATTCCGAGGCTATGCCTCACAATCAAAAAGTTTTTCTAAAATTTTTATTTTGGTATATTATCTTTTGTTGTGGGAAATTTCATAAGAATTCCTGTGTTTTGTTGTTCTCTTTCACCTTGAAGCATGGGAGTATAACAAATTTCCTACAACCATAACTTTAAGTGGTACCCGTAATCGGCTAAACGGTTGCGTGGTAAACATAACCGGCTAAACGGTTATACTTCCAAATTGTTGTTTTATTTATTTTAAATTTACTTGATTCGTTGATTCGATATTTAGTTGGGTCGGTTAAATGAATGTAACACTCATGGTCCGAACAACTCCATTGATTCGATAATTCATTAATTAGTTTGGTCATTTAAATGCCATGTAACGCTCATGGGCTGACCAACTTAATTGTTTATTACTCGTTAATTGAATTGGGCCAGCAAATTGCCATGGAACGCTCATGGGAGGCCAATTCACAAACTTTATGTTATTTTATTTAGTTGGGTCATTCAAATTGCCATGGAACATGGGAGGTCAACTAGTTTGATATGCTTGATTATTTTATTCTTGGAAAATCTTATAAACGTTGTTCATTTACTTAAATGCTTCGAACTCATATATATTATTTTAAGTCATGACTCGTCCTCGAGTCTTCAAAAAGCACTAATTCATATGCATACGTATACATATACATATACATACGCATCCCTATTATTTCATATCAACTCATTCCTACAACTCACCTGTCATCTTATACATTTTCATTGTTGATCCTCGTAGAATGTCTTCTCACTCTCATCATCGTAATCACCGTCGTTCATCGACCCTTCATGATCGTCGTCTGGCTGCTAGAATCACTAAGGAGTTCACTGCTACTTTACCCGTGGTCGTGGCCCAACTGAAAAATATCAACTTCCAATGGATCCGCTACTTCGGAGACACCAAACCACGATCACTACAAGAACTTCACGAGTGCTAAATGGCCTCCTTATCTGGCCGAGGAGAATGCTACTAAGCTCTTCTGCTGGTTTGAACAAATGGAGAACAAGTTTCCACTACGAATGTCCAGAAGATAAGCGTACTAGGTTCGCATCGAGCGTCTTTGAAGAGCGAGCTCTCACTTGGTGGAACTCTTATAAAGCCCTATGCGGTGTTGAAGAAGTTTTGGCTATGTCCTGGGAGGAACTCAAGGACACAATGAAGAGAGAGTTTTGTCCCGAGCATGAACTGCAAAGGCTCGAGACGGAGTTTTGGGAGCTCAAACAAATTGGTGGTGACAATTCAACTTACTCGAACCGTTTTAAGGAACTTAGCCTGATAGTACCTCACCTTGTAACCCCTTTGGCTTGTGGTATTCGCAAGTACATTCGTGGATTGCTGACGATCTTCCGTGATGTTGTGGTTAGTCGAGACCCTCTCTCCATCGAGGAAGCTATTACTCTTGCTGCTTCACTGTCTGATGACCATGTTAGAGATGGAACCCTGCCTAGTAAGGATGCTAAATCTACCCATGACAACTCTAAAACTGATTCCTTAACCGATGCTAAGGCCGAACCCAAATCCACTAGTAATCCTTCTCACCACAAACGTAAAGCCAACCACCACAACTATGATGTTAACAAAACCAACTCACAACTCTCCAACCAAGATGCTCCTAACAAGAAGAACTATACTGGACCTTTTCCGTTATGCTCTGTTTGCAACTACCATCACCCGCCTCAAACTCCATGTCGTTTGTGCACCAATTGCAACCGTTATAGTCACCTTGCTAACATTTGCCGTGCATCGTCCGATACTCAAACTACCCCATCTGCCCAACCCGGTGTTCCTAAAACCCGTACTTGCTATAATTGTGGAGATCCTAGTCATCTTTGAAATGTGTGCCCTCGAATTGTCCATGCACATCAAGCTCAAGTTATGCCTGTCCCCTACTACTCCACCAATGTTCCTCAAGCCCCGACCCATCAACCATATCCATTGTAAGCTCCTATCACCAACATGACCCAGCCTTATCCAACTCTATACCCGCAAGCTCAAGTCTTCCCAATTCATTACAACCCAGCCTCACTTATACAAGCTATCCAAGTTTAACCTATCCAAGCTATCCCAAATCCATCTACCACTGCTGCTCAAGTCATCATGGATCCAAGTACCTCAAGTATTCAAGTCAAGGAAATCAAGCCAACCGTAACTGAAGATCTTTGAAGAATTTGAAGTTTTTATTGCTTTATTTATTTCCATTTAAAGAGTATCTTATCTTTTCTGTTTTTTGGTATCGTATAGACTCTTTGGTTATTTGTGACGTTGAGTGATTTTAAGTTTAACTATGTTGCATGTTTCATTTTCTGAATGACGTTCCTTCTATACTTTGTTAGGCTTTTGTACTCTTACCTTAATCTCTCATTCATATCCATCATATTTCGTTATAGCGTTTGTCTCAAGAAACCTATTTTCTTTCGATCTTCCAAACCTTACTCTTAATAATCAAAGGATATAACAAGAATTACATGGTTTTATTAATCAAACTCGAACCTTTATCACCTTTTGAATTTTAAATTATCAAAATGTTTGTTTCTTTCAAAATAAGGATTTTAAATATCTTATAACCCACATGATGAAACGAGTTATGTGGACCATCCGACGATAAGAGTAATTATGGTCCAGAACATAATTATTCAATTCCTCGCATGGAAATCATAATGCGTAAAATCGTGTGTCATGATTTAGAATCTAAGGTAACTTAGGTAACCGCCGCTGGTACATCCTATATACAAGTGTCCTTATCGGATTGTCATTTGAAGCGTTGCTTTGGCTATTAGAACTTCTATGTTATGATATTTTCGTTAAAAATATAATTGTTTTCAAAACGATAATGTTGTGGTTTTCCTTACTTTCGGGACGAAATTCCCTAAAGTATGAGAGACTGTAACAACTTGGTTTTCCACGTACTGATTCAAAACCCGTTACTCGACCCGTTTTATATTCGGGAAATTTATCACTGAAAAAAGTCACGTTTATCAAGAAATTTTATTATTTTTTATATTTGTTTATTATATTTATTTAATATATATTTAACTTTGAAAAATGTACGTTTTTAGCCCAAAAATAAACTTTAATCCCTTATTGTTCCCATCTCCAATCTGTAAGGACTAAAATTGCAATTGTTGTAGAATATATTTATAACCCATTTAACCAGACCCGTAACCCGTTAACCCATGACCCGTATACCCAATCCGCGACCCGTTTAGCTTGCTTGAGCCTCAAAATTTTCGTTATAAACAGGGAATTAAATCAGGTTTGGGTTGGCTATTGCTATAATCGGCCTAAACAACTTAATGAATTAGGAAACCAAATCATCTATAATGCGTATTGATATGTTAAGTTGGACCGACTCAACCTCGAACCAAATATATAACCTAGGGTTAATCATAATTCAATTAATCTTATCTGCACATCTATAGTCTCAGCAGCGCCAACTGAAGCCCCATGTTTAACTGAATTATTGTCGTCTTCGTATATCTTGTTTGTCATCCTCATTGCCGGTTATGTCGATCTCAATTGATTTGCATTTAAACATCAATCAAGGTAATTAAGATATGCAACAGGTTCGTATCACAGCCGTAAACGATAACCCTAACATTAATTATAAAAAGTTACACCGATTAAGCGATTGCAGGATTAGGGTTTTTATTCAAACTTGGTTTTGTTAAGTTTCTGTATATAATGAATTGTTTACAACTTTTAACCAACTGACACCCTAGCACAGTTGGCTAGGGTGTGCGTGTTCGATTCCTGACCAGCGCTGTTTTTGGGTATTTTTACTTTTTATTGTTTTTAAATTGTTTTAATGATTTATAATATATTATAATTAATATTAATATTAAATAAACAATATTTTATTTAAACCGACATCATGAAGTTAACGTTTCGTGTCAAATAGTCTCATTACAAGTTTTCGTGTATCTATGTGTGTGTGTTTATATATATACATATATATATATATATATATAATACTAATAATAAATCATCATTATTTTATTAAAAACTGTAACATCTCGGATTTTTCGTATCAGTTTAAATCGATTCGAGAAGGTAATTCGGATCTTTGGAACTATTTAAAACTTGTGTTTATTGGTTTTTAACTTGGTTTAACTTATTTTATAATTTCATAACTTTTAATAATGCCAAATAGTCCTAAAAAACCTTTAAAATCGCTTAAAACGGCTAAAATCGCATTTTCGGGAACTACAGGGACTAGTTTTGCCAATTGTTTTTTTTTCTGATTAAATTAACGAAACTTAAGCTCCAAGACATGTTAACTAATATTATAAAAATTACAATTTCGTTTTATTGCTGTCCAAACCGAAATCATTAAATTATTATACCCGATTTTGTCATTAATTGATTTTTCGGTTTCCTAAAATAGTTATTTCCTAATAAACAAGCCTTAAACCTTAATATTTAAACAAGCCATATCATAAAACCCTAAATCACCATCCCTATATCCCATAAAATTCCTTTCCCCATTGTCGGTTTCTTCAAGAATTTATCAAGTTCGTATTGCTTCGTTGACTTTCAAGCTTCAAGACCCTTTAATCTTGATTATCTCATGTTCCATTCATCTTTCGGGTAAGTTGTCTTCTTCAATATTGTAGATTTTTATTTGTAGACCAAATGCCCTCAAATCAATTTTGCTGATTGAGGGAGTCTCGGTGATTAATTGGACTCAAACCCGTTTAAGGCATACTAGTCAACAAGTTTGACTACATGTTTTCTCATAATTCTGTTCGGATTCAACGTTCGGTCCATAAGACTTTTATTCTCGTAACGAAATTTTAAGGCTACTGACCAAAATCCTACTTTCGACTCGCTGTTCGGATTCTGGTCAGTACCAGCTCGCTTAAATCTTAAAACAAACATAACTTGAATTCTAAACGTCCGTTTGGATTGATTATAGCGGCAACAAGTTCGTTTTTATTTATATTATCATATCCTAAAATCTCATATTCTGAATTATATATATCGTTTGACATGTAGTGGACGACTCGCTTATTCATTAGCTCGTTTAATTGCATTTAATAATCGCTTCAAGTGAATTTATCATTCCCCTATTTTACTCAATTTTATAAATGTTTTGGGGACATATGCGTACGTATCCGTATTTCATACTATATATATATTCAAACAAATGCATACGTGTTATTGTGAGTGATTTAATCAAACATACGTGCTACTTTCTAACTTGTGTTACCATTCAATCAATCGCATATTGAGATTACTATTCAATCAATCGCGTAGTGGGTGTTCTTGCTAGTGACCAATACCCGATTCGCTTGGAAACGGTCTGCATACTTGTTTATAGTTTGATTCTGTTTACCGCACTTATCACATTATGCTTATTTATGTTGTTGTGTCAAAACTGGTGATATTCTCACTCAACTTTATGTTGACAAACTCCATTTTATACACATATGCAGGTTACTTGTATTGAAGATTGATGTTTGAACACGTAGACAAGACCTTAGGATATAATCAAGATAAACATTATTTGAGCTTATATTCATATTTGTAAATTGCTTGTTATAATTGGATAATGTGTGTATTATTTGAATAAAATAATTAATTAGATATTATCACATTTTATATATGATAGTACCTTCGAGCTGTGAGCAATCGGATCACGCCCCGGCATTTCCGCCTTAGGTCGGGGTGTGACAGATTGGTATTTGAGCCGAAGGTTATAAGATAGGTCATTAGAAGTTGTCCTAGACATATGCATAGGACCCGATACGTGCTTATCTGAACTGACTTATGTGCTATTTAATAAATTGTTTACAGCTTGCTTATATTAATTACTTTGTTGTACATATCTTACTTATTTATTGCACACACACACAAATTCCGAGGCTATGCCTCACATTCAAAATATTTTTTCTAAATCTTTTATTTTGGTAAATTATCTTTTATTGTGGGAAATTCCTTAAGAAATCCCGTGTTTTGTTGTGGTCCTTCACCTTGAAGCATGGGGGTATGACAAATGTCGTACAACCATAAATTTAAGTGGTACCCGTAATCGGCTAAACGGTTGCGTGGTAAACATATCTAGCTAAACGGTTATACTTTCAAATTGTGTTTTTATTTATTTTAAAATTATTTGATTCGTTGATTCGATATTTAGTTGGGTCGGTTAAATGCCATGTAACGCTCATGGTCCGAACAACTGCATTGATTCGATAATTCGTTAATTAGTTGGGTCAGTTAAATGCCATGTACACGCTCATGGGCTGAACAACTCACTTGTTTGCTACTCGTTATTTTAATTGGGCCAATAAATTGCCATGGAACGCTCATGGGAGGCCCAATTCACAAAATTTATGTTGCTTTATTTAGTTTGGCCATTCAAATTGCCATGGAAAACTCATAGGAGGTCAACACATTTGATATATTTGGTTATTTTATTCTTGGAAAATTTTATAAACATTATTTATTTACTTAAATGCCTCAAACTTATACACATTATTTTAAATTCCGACTCGTCCTCGAGTCATCACTTGCACAATTCTATTACACTTCTCTATTATTCCTCATTAACTTATTTCCACAACTTACCCATCATCTTATAAAGTTTCATCTTTGGTCCTCATAGAATGTCTTTCCTAAGAATCAATCATCGTAATCAACGTCGTTCGCCTGTTCGTCGTGATTGTTGTTCGACTACTAGAATCGACAAAGAGTTTGCTGTTGGATTCCGTGAACCAAACGACCACCAATCTCGACAAAACTAAAATACCTCGAACAAGAAAATCTTATACTAACTCATATCCATTAAAATATTATTTGAATCATCTTTTCTATTTATTTCCGTATTCTCAAACTATAAATTACTAAGTGCATTTAAATCCTTCCTCAACTTTAAACTATAAATATTATTATCTATTGTTTTTCCTCATGTTACTTTTCACAACTTACTTTCCATAAATCGTTATTAATAAAATTCAAATATTATAAATTTTATCGATATTAAACTAAAATTTTCATCATCCAAATTTAATTCTCATTATTAAATTAAATCTTCCATTAATTAAATTACCATTAAAATTGACTTTTTGATAAATCTCCAATAAAAACCATCACTCACTTTATTTATTGGTTAAGTTCGTTAATTAGTTGACACTAAACGTTGACTCGTAAATACTTCAACCCCCTACTTTGATTTTGATACTTTAAAAAGTTTGAACGTTTTAAATGATAAATTCGTAGTTGTTAGAATAGTTATGGTGGTTCATGCATATCTAGCCTTGCATTTATCTTATTTTATTATACTATTTTACACTTATTTTTGGTATCACGATTAATTTAAAATTTGTTATTTACTTGAAATTCCATTATAAACCATCGATAATTCAATTTACATATTTCCTAATATTTATAACGATTTTGTGAAAAAGGAAAAATCCACGAATTTCTAAGTTAATCTAATTTAATATCTTCAATTACCCACTTTATATTTTTATCTACTTTTAAAATATTTAATTGGAACAGGACTATTTCGGTGATTCAGGAATATCCGCTTCCCAATTTAATCTATTAACGATTTATTCAAATACGTATATTTTCGCATTATCATTAATATTTAAATTATTAATTACTAATTATAATATTTTAGAATATCTTAATCGAATTAATCTCATCTCGAAATCACAAACTTTAAAAGTTATAACTTTATATTAACTTCTCTTCAACCTCATAAGTACTCAAATTAACCAAACTCGACTCATCAATATTTTCCTTAACTATGTTTAAACATATATTCTTGACTTAAAAATTCTATTCCTAATGATTTCGATCTTTAAAAATTTCACATGTTATTAACTATTTTAAGATTTGTTATAAATTAAACTTTTGCATATATTATCTCATGAATCAAGTTCCTTTACCTATCAAGGTTAACTTCATATAATATTCCACTCTTAGCTTATTCTCGATCATCATAATTCATTTCAAATGTCTGTTTTAAGAAATCCATTTCAATCTCCGAAGTTCATATCTTTGCCATAAAAGACGTTTTAGAAATTACGCGGTTTTAATAATTCAACTCGAACATTTAAGTATCTCCTAAGTTATATTTAAATTTGTCAAAACGTTTGTTTCTTTCAAAATAATGGTTTTAAATGTTTTATAACCCACATGATGAAGCGAGTTATGCGAACCATCCGACGATAAGAGTAACGGAAAATAATTATTCAAGTCCTCGCATTGAAATCATAATACGTACAATTGTGTGTCATGATTTAGAACCTAAGGTAGCTTGGGTAACGGTACGAATGATGAGATGATAAGGACATGGTGACGCCGCTGCTACATCCTATATATCGCCGCTGCTACATCCTATATATAAGTGCCCTTATCGGATTGTCATTTGAAGCGTTACTTCGGTTATTAGAAGTTCTATATTATGATATTTTCCTTAAAATTTTAAATTATTTTCAAAAAGATTATGTTTTAGTTTTTCTTAATTTTGGGACGAAATTCTCTAAAGTAGGGGAGACTGTAACATCTCGGATTTTTCGTATCTGTTTACATCGATTCGAGAATGCAATTCGGATCTTTCGAACTATTTAAAACTTGTATTTATTGATTTTTAACTTGGTTTAACTTATTTTATAATTTCATAATTTTTAATAATGCCAAATATTCCTTAACAACCTTTAAAATCATTTAAAACAGCTAAAAATCACATTTTCGGAACTACAGGGACTAGTTTTGCCAATTGTTTTATTTTTCGATTAAATTAACGAAAATTAAGCTCCAAGACATGTCAACTAATATTATAAACATTACAATTTCGTTTTATTGATGTCCAAACCGAAATCTTTAAGTTATTATACCCGATTTTGTCATTAATTGATTATTTGGTTTTCTAAAATAGTTATTTCCTAATAAACAAGCCTTAACCCTTAATATTTAAACAAGCCATATCATAAAACCCTAAATTGTTAAATCAATATCAGCCACCATTTTATATCCCACGAAATTCCTTTTCCCATTGTCGGTTTCTTCAAGAATTTATCAAGTTCGTAATGCTTCGTTGAGTTTCAAGCTTCAAGACCCTTTGACCTTGATTATCTCTTGTTCCATTCATCATTCGGGTAAGTTGTCTTCTTCAATAGTGTAGATTTTATTTGTAGAACAAAAGCCCTCAATCAATTTTGCTGATTGAGGGAGTATCGATGGTCAATTGGACTCAAACCCGTTTAAGGGCATAATAGTCAACAAGTTTGACTACAAGTTTTCTCATACTTCTGGTCAGATTCAACGTTCCGTCCAGAAGACTTTTATTCTCGTAACAAAATTTTAAGGCTATTGACCAAAACCCGACTTCCGAATCGCTGTTCGGATTCTGGTCAGTACCATCTCGCTTAAATCTTAAAACAAACATAACTTGAATTCTAAACGTCCGTTTGGATTGATTCCAGGGGAAACGAGTTCGTTTTTATTTATATTATCATATGCTAAAATATCAGATTCTGAATTGTTTATATCGTTTGACATGTAGTGGACGACTCGCTTATTCGTTAGCTCGTTTAATTGCATTTAGTAATCGCTTAAGGTGAGTTTATCATTCCCCTACTTTACTCAATTTTCTAAATGTTTTGGGGACATATGCGTACGTATCCGTATTTCATACTATATATATATATATATTCAAACAAATGCATACGTGTTATGGTGAGTGATTTAATCAAACATACATGCCACTTGCTTACTTGTGTTACCATTCAATTAATCGCATATTGGGATTACTATTCAATCAATCGCATAGCGGGTGTTCCTGCTGGTGACCAATGCCCGATTCGCTTGGCAACGGTCTACATACTTCTTTATGGTTTGATTTTTTTTACCGCACTTATCACGTTATGATTGTTGTGTCAAAATTAGTGATATTCTCACTCAACTTTATGTTGACAAAACTCCATTTTATACGCATATGCGGGTTGTTTGTATTGAATATTGAAGTTTGGACTCGTAAACAAGACCTTAGGATATAATCAAGATAAACATTATTTGAGCTTATATTCATATTTGTAAATTGCTTGTTATAATTGGATAATGTGTGTATTATTTGAATAAAATAATTAATTAGATATTATTACATTTTATATATGACAGCATTGTGACATCTGACCCGATCCGACCCGACCCAGGTACCCGTTTCTCCGATCCGATCTCTTTCTTTTATGATTTAATATTTATTTATACTTATACTTTATTTTTAATAATAATATTTTCCTTCCCGCCTCTTCCTCTCTTTTCCTTCCCGCCGTCCCGTCCCTCTTCTTCTCTCTTTCCGCCTTCTTTTCCCTCTTGTTGCCGTCCCGCCCTTAAGCCTTGAACCCCTTCTCTTTTTTTTGTGTCTTGTTTCTTCCCGCCTAAGGTTGTCTGCGCAGCTCCACGCGCCAGACTCCTTACAAGGAAGCCTGCGCGAAGACCAGTTGTTCCTGCGATACGCGAGGCGATCTGTTCTCGCAACGCGCTAAGAATTGTAGTTCTTCTCGCAGCGCGCTAAGAACGGTAGTTCTTCCCGCGACGCGCTAAGAATTGTAGTTCTTCTCGCAGCGAGCTAAGAACGGAAGTTCTTCCCGCGGCGCGCTAAGGATAATAGTTCTTCCCGCGGCGCGCTAAGGTTTGTTCTGTCAGCCTTCGCCCTCGCGCGTGCGCTCGAGCCTTCTCGCGCTAAACCCTTTGAGTTTCCTTCTGTTTAATCTAGCCGTTTGCTCTTGTGTTGTCTTATCTTCTGTGCTGTTGACCTAACCTGCCTTATGTCTGAAAAGTTACTTTCGGCGCAGCATGCGCACCAACCCCATTGGTTGACAGAAAAAGTGACTGACATTATCTTTTGAGATCTGCTTTTTCCATGCTTGACCAGTACCTTTATCTGAATCGCCCATGCTTTTACTGTTACCTGTCAGCTTTTCCCTTGTCCCCTGCAGCTGCCATATCTTTCCATATCTTTTGATATCTTTTGCTTTTGGGAATCTTTTGCTTTTTGAGATCTTTTCCCCTTTTCTAGGGATTGTGTTCCCTAGGGTTTCCCTATAAATAATAATGTTATTTTCTTAACACATCACACATAAACACTTAATTTAACTTGCTCTCTCTGCCACCTCCCTCTCTGCCTCCGTCTTCCTCCCTGTTCTGCCCTGCTTTTCCGGTAATATATATATATTATATATAATAATTTACTTATTAATTATGCTAACTTATAATCAAGACTTAAATCAAATCATTAAAACAATAATCTTATTTATAGGTTAACTTGTGCTTGTTTAAAGTTGGTTCTTGCTTTATCTTTCACCGCATCGTTTATCAAGTGAGTAATCTCGTACCTAATCCCTTTTTATTTTTAATGTTTTGGGATGTTCATGTGTTCATACAAACTTAGAGTCTTAAACTATTTATGAACTTTAGTCGCGCAGTATCCCATGTGTTGAGGACGTAGACTTGGCTGTTTATTTGTATGTGTGGATCATTAACCGTCTTGTCGGTCTATTCCGCAGTTTTCATGGTACCATTAGATGAACACGGGAGAACAATCGTTTATGATTTCTCTTTTGTTTACACTTGCACAGTTTTCTTGTTTTATGCTCAATTGGGAGCACAGATTGACTATGAGCTATGAATCTTAGACTTGATCCCGATCTGATTACACCCTTGTTGAAAACCAGACATACACATGTTGCGCGCAGATTTATTGTTATCTATGTATTGTATTAAACTTGATTTCTCACCAACACGCAAGTGTTTGACGTTTTATTTTAACACATGTTCAGGTTTGCTGTAGCTACATTTGGAGCTTGTGGACACGTAGGACGTTTTTACTTTTGGACCTAGATTAAAATGTATCAAGACAAGTTATTGTTGTTCGAATATTTTGCCTTATAATATAATGAATTATGTTGCTTTATGTTATCCTGTGTTTACTTTGCGCGTGCGCGAATGAATGTATTTATTAAATATTGACACCCAATAGTGTCACGAGTAATGAAACAATATGTGGCGCCCCGATGTATAATCCGCCTTTGGTCGGGGTGTTACAGATTGGTATCAGAGCTCGTTGACTTTAGGATAGGTGGTTAGACGTAACGGCCTAGAATACCTAAGAGTCCCCTCTCGCGCATGAGAGAAATCTCATGTTTGCGCGCTTATTGTTAATTACTCGTTATTTATGAATATGCTCGCGCCTGCGCAGTATATGATTTTATGTTTTATTCCGCGATATTTCGATTTTTGTTGAATTTCGATTTTTATTGATTTTTCTTACATATTCGTTTGTTGGGAGTTGAAAATCCGAAAAGTTATGGTGATACATGAATAGTTGATTTTCAATTTCCATTTACGATTATGTTCTGAGGTTGGAGACTTGAAAAGTCATGGTGATACATGAATTGTCACCTCCAATACTCATTTTCTTGTATATTTTGTATTGAGGATTGAAAAGTCATGGTGATACATGAATCGTCAATCTCCAATACTCGTTTGCTCGTATATTTTAAATTGAGAATTCGGAAAGTCATGGTGATACATGAATTGTCGATTCTTGATTCGAATTTGTTACCTTTATTAAGTCTGCATTTAGGGTCATTTATTTTACTTTAACTTTTGACAGTAACTGACTCCGCGAAACCAAGCTTTATAAGATTATACTTTGCGCTAAGACATTAACCAAAACTAAAACTTTTATAGAATGCCTCCACTATCTCGCCGAGAAGCCTCGCGCAGACGTTCGCAACAACGTTCCCAGGAAATGGCCGCCGCAATAGCCCAAGCCTTAAACCAAAACAATGCTAATACCTCCAGTTATAACATTAAGTCCTTTAACGCGGGTAACCCTCCAAAGTTCACAGGTCTTGAAGGAGCCACCGTGATGCTCCAATGGCTCGAGAAGATTGAAAACACTTTCCTCCATACCCAATGCCCCTCAGACAGACGAACCCTATATGCTTCCAGTGTCCTGGAATCCAGAGCGCTTACATGGTGGAATGGAGTAGCTCATGCGCGTGGCGCAGAGGCTGCTACCAGCATGCTCTGGGAGGAATTTAAGGATCTCTTAACGCGAGAATTCTGCCCTCCCAACGAAGTTAAGCGCCTGGAGGAAGAATTTTGGAATCTTAAGCAATACAGCGGTGAAGCGCGCGAGTACGCGACGCGCTTCCATGAACTAAGCCTGCTTGTCCCTCACCTTGTTACCCCTTCTCGCCGAGCCATCGAGAAATTCCTTGGGGGTCTCCCCATGGAAATTCAAGATTCTGTATGGGCCAGAAACCCAGCAACCCTCTCTGACGCCATTGAGTTGGCCGCTGTGCTCAGCGACAACCATGTCAGAGCAGGAACCCTGTTCCTGCGGGGAACTGAGAAGACCAAACCCACCAAGACTACCCCTGAACCAACAGAAACCAAACCAGAACCCTCAAACCGTAAAAACCTCAAGCGCAGGCGCAAAGCCTATGCGCTTACCAACCCGCCCATTGTCCAGCAACCCACCTACCAACCTCCAGTTTACGCGCCTAACCCACTGTCAACCTACCCAACACCTCCTGTAGTCCATAACTATGCTTTAACCAATCCGGCACTCCTTGCCCCGCCAACTAAGAAACCTTACACAGGAAACCAACCCTTTTGCCCAACCTGTAGATTTCACCACCCAACCCAAACCCCGTGTCGACTTTGTCACCGATGTGGCCGCGCTGGTCACATGGCGGAAAACTGTAGAGTTCTTCCCGCCAATCCAATTGTACCAACACCACCAGTCTACCCGCAGAACCCACAACCAACCTACCAAAACCCACGACCCAGATCGTGCTTTAACTGCGGTGATCCCAGTCATTTCCGGAACGCGTGCCCGAGACTACAAGTTCAGATTACGCAAGCGAATCCGGTGAACCAGATTTCGAACCAAGTGACGCGCGGACGAGCTTTTAACATAACCGCGCACCAAGCGCAAGCGAATAATGACGTAGTTAATGGTACATTTTTGCTTAACGGATTTTATGCTTCTGTACTTTTTGATACTGGCGCCGATCGGAGTTTTATTTCTCGCGCGTTTGAGCAAAAGCTTGCGCGACCGCGCAGCGATTTAAAAGAAAATTTTTCAGTTGAATTGGCTAATGGCGAAACTGTTTTAATTAACTCAGTGATTAAAGATTGCACGCTTAACCTTAACGAAAACGATTTTCTGATCGACCTCATTCCCATGCCTCTTGGAAGCTTTGACGTTATTATTGGTATGGACTGGCTCTCGAATAATCGCGCCGAAGTTATTTGCGCCAAGAAGTTGATTCGCATACCTCGAGAAAACGGTGATCTTCACATCTATGGCGAAAAACCCTCCAGTGGTCTTAAACTTATGTCTTGCGCCGAAGCCCAAAGACTCATGCGGAAGAAGTGTATTGCATTCTTAGCCCATGTGGTTAAACCCGATGAAGGAAAGAAGAAGCTTCGCGATATCCCTGTTGTGCGTGATTTCCCTGAAGTTTTTCCTGATGATCTTCCTGGTATCCCTCCCGCTCGTGAAGTCGAGTTCCGTATTGATCTTGTCCCTGGTGCTTCCCCCGTAGCCAAATCTCCTTACCGTCTTGCGCCCGCTGAGATGCAAGAATTGGCAAGTCAACTTCAAGAGTTGGCCGCTAAAGGATTCATTCGCCCTAGCTCTTCGCCCTGGGGTGCTCCGGTGTTGTTCGTTAAAAAGAAAGATGGTTCGTTTCGCATGTGTATCGATTACCGCGAGTTGAACAAACTCACCATTAAGAACCGGTATCCCTTACCGCGTATTGATGACCTCTTTGATCAACTCCAAGGTGCCTCTTGTTTCTCCAAGATTGATCTCCGCTCTGGCTATCACCAGTTGCGCATCCGCGATGAAGATGTTCCGAAGACTGCTTTTCGAACTCGTTATGGCCATTTTGAATTCTTGGTCATGTCCTTCGGTTTAACCAACGCACCCGCCGTTTTCATGGATCTAATGAATCGGGTGTGTAGGCCTTTCTTGGATAAATTCGTGATTGTGTTTATCGATGACGTTCTGATTTATTCTAAGACCAAGGCCGAGCATAAGCAACATCTTCGGTTGGTGTTGCAAAAGCTTCGAACCGAGCAGCTCTTTGCCAAGCTCTCCAAGTGTGAATTTTGGTCGGATGAAGTACAGTTTCTTGGCCATGTTGTTAACAAGATGGGTATCCATGTCGACCCATCCAAGATTGAAGCAATCAAGAACTGGATTACGCCATCCACTCCTACCGAGATCCGTTCCTTTCTGGGCTTAGCTGGTTATTACCGGCGATTTATTTCGAACTTCTCAAAGATCGCATTGCCTTTAACAGCTCTAACGCACAAAGGTAAACCGTATATTTGGGGCTCGAAGCAAGAAGAAGCCTTTCTGACGCTCAAGCGTTTGTTGTGTGAAGCTCCTGTTCTTGCGCTACCTGAGGGTAATGAAGATTTTGTCGTGTATTGCGATGCATCCAACCAAGGTCTCGGTTGTGTTCTTATGCAACGAGGCAAGGTTATCGCTTACGCATCAAGGCAACTCAAGGTTCATCAAAGGAATTATACAACTCACGACCTCGAACTAGGCGCAGTTGGTTTTGCCTTGAAAATCTGGAGACACTACCTTTATGGTACTAAGTGTATCCTCTACACTGACCATAAAAGCCTTCAGCATATCTTTGATCAAAAGGAACTCAACATGAGGCAACGCCGATGGAACGAACTCATCAGCGATTACGATTGTGAGATCCGGTATCATCCTTGTAAGGCTAATGTGGTAGCCGATGCGCTCAGCCGAAAACCCAGCCAGCTTAACTGTATTTTGCCGCGCACGCAGCTTCACTTTGCGCCGATTCAGAGCAACCTTGAATCGCGCATTCGTGACGCGCAGCGCGCATCCATCAGTAATGGTAACCTTCGCGCCGAGTTAGCGTGTGGCGCGGAAGCGCACTTTGTCTCTAATCTGAGTGGAATTCTCTGTTATCTTAACCGCATCTGGATTCCCTTTGATGAGAATCTTCGCGCTGATATCCTGAGTGAAGCGCATAAATCTCGATATTCCGTTCATCCTGGCGCCGATAAAATGTACAAGGATTTGCGCATTACTTATTGGTGGCCCGGTATGAAGAAGGATATTGCTGTGTTCGTAGCTAGATGCCTGACTTGTTCTAAGGTAAAAGCTGAACACCAACGCCCATCTGGTTTGCTCGAACAACCAGAAATTCCTACGTGGAAATGGGAAGGTATAGCAATGGACTTTATTACCAAGTTACCTTTGACAGCAAGCAAACATGGTAGCATTTGGGTAATAGTGGATCGTTTGACTAAGTCTGCTCACTTTCTGCCCATTCGTGAAAACTACCGTGTTGAGCAACTCGCGCAGCTTTATGTCAAGGAAATTGTCTGCCGCCATGGTACTCCTTTGAGCATCATATCCGATCGCGATGGCCGTTTTATATCTCGCTTTTGGAAATCTCTCCAATCTGCGCTAGGAACTCGCTTGGACATGAGTACTGCATATCATCCTCAGACTGACGGACAGTCTGAGCGAACTATTCAAACTCTTGAGGATATGCCCCGATCTTGTGTTCTTGATTTTGGAGGTAATTGGGATTCGCACCTGCCTTTGATCGAGTTCTCTTATAATAACAGCTATCATTCCAGTATTGGTATGGCCCCATTTGAAGCACTTTACGGTCGTAAGTGCCGCTCCCCCGATTTGTTGGAGCGAAGTGGGTGAAACTCAAATCACAGGACCCGAACTTGTTCAAGAGACAACCGATAAAATCGCCAAGATCCGTGATCATCTGCTGACTGCCAGAAGCCGACAGAAGAGTTACGCAGATCGTAGGCGAAAGCCTCTCGAATTTCAAGTTGGTGATCTTGTTCTCCTCAAAGTGTCGCCTTGGAAAGGTGTTGTCCGCTTTGGGAAGAAAGGTAAGCTTGCTCCTCGATATGTTGGTCCATTCAAGATTCTCGCGCGTATAGGAAAAGTTGCCTACAGACTTGACCTGCCGCCCGCGCTCAGTAATGTGCATCCAACGTTCCATGTATCCAATCTCAAGAAGTGTTTAGCTGACGAGAACCTTCACATTCCACTTGATGAAGTTCAAGTTGATGAATCCATGCATTTCGTTGAGAAGCCTGTTGAGATTATGGATCGCGAGGTTAAGCAAACCAAGCGCAGTCGCATCCCTATCGTGAAAGTTCGCTGGGAGTCCAAGCGCGGAGCCGAGTTTACATGGGAAAGGGAAGATCAAATGAAGATCAAGTACCCGCACCTGTTCTCTGCGCAACCTACTTCGAGATAAATTTCGGGACGAAATTTCTTAAAGTAGGGGAGACTGTGACATCTGACCCGATCCGACCCGACCCAGGTACCCGTTTCTCCGATCCGATCTCTTTCTTTTATGATTTAATATTTATTTATACTTATACTTTATTTTTAATAATAATATTTTCCTTCCCGCCTCTTCCTCTCTTTTCCTTCCCGCCGTCCCGTCCCTCTTCTTCTCTCTTTCCGCCTTCTTTTCCCTCTTGTTGCCGTCCCGCCCTTAAGCCTTGAACCCCTTCTCTTATTTTTGTGTCTTGTTTCTTCCCGCCTAAGGTTGTCTGCGCAGCTCCACGCGCCAGACTCCTTACAAGGAAGCCTGCGCGAAGACCAGTTGTTCCTGCGATACGCGAGGCGATCTGTTCTCGCAACGCGCTAAGAATTGTAGTTCTTCTCGCAGCGCGCTAAGAACGGTAGTTCTTCCCGCGACGCGCTAAGAATTGTAGTTCTTCTCGCAGCGCGCTAAGAACGGAAGTTCTTCCCGCGGTACGCTAAGAATGGTAATTCTTCCCGCGGCGCGCTAAGGATAATAGTTCTTCCCGCGGCGCGCTAAGGTTTGTTCTGTCAGCCTTCGCCCTCGCGCGTGCGCTCGAGCCTTCTCGCGCTAAACCCTTTGAGTTTCCTTCTGTTTAATCTAGCCGTTTGCTCTTGTGTTGTCTTATCTTCTGTGCTGTTGACCTAACCTGCCTTATGTCTGAAAAGTTACTTTCGGCGCAGCATGCGCACCAACCCCATTGGTTGACAGAAAAAGTGACTGACATTATCTTTTGAGATCTGCTTTTTCCATGCTTGACCAGTACCTTTATCTGAACCGCCCATGCTTTTACTGTTACCTGTCAGCTTTTCCCTTGTCCCCTGCAGCTGCCATATCTTTCCATATCTTTTGATATCTTTTGCTTTTGGGAATCTTTTGCTTTTTGAGATCTTTTCCCCTTTTCTAGGGATTGTGTTCCCTAGGGTTTCCCTATAAATAATAATGTTATTTTCTTAACACATCACACACAAACACTTAATTTAACTTGCTCTCTCTGCCGCCTCCCTCTCTGCCTCCGTCTTCCTCCCTGTTCTGCCCTGCTTTTCCGGTAATATATATATATTATATATAATAATTTACTTATTAATTATGCTAACTTATAATCAAGACTTAAATCAAATCATTAAAACAATAATCTTATTTATAGGTTAACTTGTGCTTGTTTAAAGTTGGTTCTTGCTTTATCTTTCACCGCATCGTTTATCAAGTGAGTAATCTCGTACCTAATCCCTTTTTATTTTTAATGTTTTGGGATGTTCATGTGTTCATACAAACTTAGAGTCTTAAACTATTTATGAACTTTAGTCGCGCAGTATCCCATGTGTTGAGGACGTAGACTTGGCTGTTTATTTGTATGTGTGGATCATTAACCGTCTTGTCGGTCTATTCCGCAGTTTTCATGGTACCATTAGATGAACACGGGAGAACAATCGTTTATGATTTCTCTTTTGTTTACACTTGCACAGTTTTCTTGTTTTATGCTCAATTGGGAGCACAGATTGACTATGAGCTATGAATCTTAGACTTGATCCCGATCTGATTACACCCTTGTTGAAAACCAGACATACACATGTTGCGCGCAGATTTATTGTTATCTATGTATTGTATTAAACTTGATTTCTCACCAACACGCAAGTGTTTGACGTTTTATTTTAACACATGTTCAGGTTTGCTGTAGCTACATTTGGAGCTTGTGGACACGTAGGACGTTTTTACTTTTGGACCTAGATTAAAATGTATCAAGACAAGTTATTGTTGTTCGAATATTTTGCCTTATAATATAATGAATTATGTTGCTTTATGTTATCATGTGTTTACTTTGCGCGTGCGCGAATGAATGTATTTATTAAATATTGACACCCAATAGTGTCACGAGTAATGAAACAATATGTGGCGCCCCGATGTATAATCCGCCTTTGGTCGGGGTGTTACAGATTGGTATCAGAGCTCGTTGACTTTAGGATAGGTGGTTAGACGTAACGGCCTAGAATACCTAAGAGTCCCCTCTCGTGCATGAGAAAAATCTCATGTTTGCGCGCTTATTGTTAATTACTCGTTATTTATGAATATGCTCGCGCCTGCGCAGTATATGATTTTATGTTTTATTCCGCGATATTTCGATTTTTGTTGAATTTCGATTTTTATTGATTTTTCTTACATATTCGTTTGTTGGGAGTTGAAAATCCGAAAAGTTATGGTGATACATGAATAGTTGATTTTCAATTTCCATTTACGATTATGTTCTGAGGTTGGAGACTTGAAAAGTCATGGTGATACATGAATTGTCAACCTCCAATACTCATTTTCTTGTATATTTTGTATTGAGGATTGAAAAGTCATGGTGATACATGAATCGTCAATCTCCAATACTCGTTTGCTCGTATATTTTAAATTGAGAATTCGGAAAGTCATGGTGATACATGAATTGTCGATTCTTGATTCGAATTTGTTACCTTTATTAAGTCTGCATTTAGGGTCATTTATTTTACTTTAACTTTTGACAGTAACTGACTCCGCGAAACCAAGCTTTATAAGATTATACTTTGCGCTAAGACATTAACCAAAACTAAAACTTTTATAGAATGCCTCCACTATCTCGCCGAGAAGCCTCGCGCAGACGTCCGCAACAACGTTCCCAGGAAATGGCCGCTGCAATAGCCCAAGCCTTAAACCAAAACAATGCTAATACCTCCAGTTATAACATTAAGTCCTTTAACGCGGGTAACCCTCCAAAGTTCACAGGTCTTGAAGGAGCCACCGTGATGCTCCAATGGCTCGAGAAGATTGAAAACACTTTCCTCCATACCCAATGCCCCTCAGACAGACGAACCCTATATGCTTCCAGTGTCCTGGAATCCAGAGCGCTTACATGGTGGAATGGAGTAGCTCAGCGCGTGGCGCAGAGGCTGCTACCAGCATGCTCCGGGAGGAATTTAAGGATCTCTTAACGCGAGAATTCTGCCCTCCCAACGAAGTTAAGCGCCTGGAGGAAGAATTTTGGAATCTTAAGCAATACAGCGGTGAAGCGCACGAGTACGCGACGCGCTTCCATGAACTAAGCCTGCTTGTCCCTCACCTTGTTACCCCTTCTCGCCGAGCCATCGAGAAATTCCTTGGGGGTCTCCCCATGGAAATTCAAGATTCTGTATGGGCCAGAAACCCAGCAACCCTCTCTGACGCCATTGAGTTGGCCGCTGTGCTCAGCGACAACCATGTCAGAGCAGGAACCCTGTTCCTGCGGGGAACTGAGAAGACCAAACCCACCAAGACTACCCCTGAACCAACAGAAACCAAACCAGAACCCTCAAACCGTAACAACCTCAAGCGCAGGCGCAAAGCCTATGCGCTTACCAACCCGCCCATTGTCCAGCAACCCACCTACCAACCTCCAGTTTACGCGCCTAACCCACTGTCAACCTACCCAACACCTCCTGTAGTCCATAACTATGCTTTAACCAATCCGGCACTCCTTGCCCCGCCAACTAAGAAACCTTACACAGGAAACCAACCCTTTTGCCCAACCTGTAGATTTCACCACCCAACCCAAACCCCGTGTCGACTTTGTCACCGATGTGGCCGCGCTGGTCACATGGCGGAAAACTGTAGAGTTCTTCCCGCCAATCCAATTGTACCAACACCACCAGTCTACCCGCAGAACCCACAACCAACCTACCAAAACCCACGACCCAGATCGTGCTTTAACTGCGGTGATCCCAGTCATTTCCGGAACGCGTGCCCGAGACTACAAGTTCAGATTACGCAAGCGAATCCGGTGAACCAGATTTCGAACCAAGTGACGCGCGGACGAGCTTTTAACATAACCGCGCACCAAGCGCAAGCGAATAATGACGTAGTTAATGGTACATTTTTGCTTAACGGATTTTATGCTTCTGTACTTTTTGATACTGGCGCCGATCGGAGTTTTATTTCTCGCGCGTTTGAGCAAAAGCTTGCGCGACCGCGCAGCGATTTAAAAGAAAATTTTTCAGTTGAATTGGCTAATGGCGAAACTGTTTTAATTAACTCAGTGATTAAAGATTGCACGCTTAACCTTAACGAAAACGATTTTCTGATCGACCTCATTCCCATGCCTCTTGGAAGCTTTGACGTTATTATTGGTATGGACTGGCTCTCGAATAATCGCGCCGAAGTTATTTGCGCCAAGAAGTTGATTCGCATACCTCGAGAAAACGGTGATCTTCACATCTATGGCGAAAAACCCTCCAGTGGTCTTAAACTTATGTCTTGCGCCGAAGCCCAAAGACTCATGCGGAAGAAGTGTATTGCATTCTTAGCCCATGTGGTTAAACCCGATGAAGGAAAGAAGAAGCTTCGCGATATCCCTGTTGTGCGTGATTTCCCTGAAGTTTTTCCTGATGATCTTCCTGGTATCCCTCCCGCTCGTGAAGTCGAGTTCCGTATTGATCTTGTCCCTGGTGCTTCCCCCGTAGCCAAATCTCCTTACCGTCTTGCGCCCGCTGAGATGCAAGAAATGGCAAGTCAACTTCAAGAGTTGGCCGCTAAAGGATTCATTCGCCCTAGCTCTTCGCCCTGGGGTGCTCCGGTGTTGTTCGTTAAAAAGAAAGATGGTTCGTTTCGCATGTGTATCGATTACCGCGAGTTGAACAAACTCACCATTAAGAACCGGTATCCCTTACCGCGTATTGACGACCTCTTTGATCAACTCCAAGGTGCCTCTTGTTTCTCCAAGATTGATCTCCGCTCTGGCTATCACCAGTTGCGCATCCGCGATGAAGATGTTCCGAAGACTGCTTTTCGAACTCGTTATGGCCATTTTGAATTCTTGGTCATGTCCTTCGGTTTAACCAACGCACCCGCCGTTTTCATGGATCTAATGAATCGGGTGTGTAGGCCTTTCTTGGATAAATTCGTGATTGTGTTTATCGATGACGTTCTGATTTATTCTAAGACCAAGGCCGAGCATAAGCAACATCTTCGGTTGGTGTTGCAAAAGCTTCGAACCGAGCAGCTCTTTGCCAAGCTCTCCAAGTGTGAATTTTGGTCGGATGAAGTACAGTTTCTTGGCCATGTTGTTAACAAGATGGGTATCCATGTCGACCCATCCAAGATTGAAGCAATCAAGAACTGGATTACGCCATCCACTCCTACCGAGATCCGTTCCTTTCTGGGCTTAGCTGGTTATTACCGGCGATTTATTTCGAACTTCTCAAAGATCGCATTGCCTTTAACAGCTCTAACGCACAAAGGTAAACCGTATATTTGGGGCTCGAAGCAAGAAGAAGCCTTTCTGACGCTCAAGCGTTTGTTGTGTGAAGCTCCTGTTCTTGCGCTACCTGAGGGTAATGAAGATTTTGTCGTGTATTGCGATGCATCCAACCAAGGTCTCGGTTGTGTTCTTATGCAACGAGGCAAGGTTATCGCTTACGCATCAAGGCAACTCAAGGTTCATGAAAAGAATTATACAACTCACGACCTCGAACTAGGCGCAGTTGGTTTTGCCTTGAAGATCTGGAGACACTACCTTTATGGTACTAAGTGTATCCTCTACACTGACCATAAAAGCCTTCAGCATATCTTTGATCAAAAGGAACTCAACATGAGGCAACGCCGATGGAACGAACTCATCAGCGATTACGATTGTGAGAACCGGTATCATCCTGGTAAGGCTAATGTGGTAGCCGATGCGCTCAGCCGAAAACCCAGCCAGCTTAACTGTATTTTGCCGCGCACGCAGCTTCACTTTGCGCCGATTCAGAGCAACCTTGAATCGCGCATTCGTGACGCGCAGCGCGCATCCATCAGTAATGGTAACCTTCGCGCCGAGTTAGCGTGTGGCGCGGAAGCGCACTTTGTCCCTAATCTGAGTGGAATTCTCTGTTATCTTAACCGCATCTGGATTCCCTTTGATGAGAATCTTCGCGCTGATATCCTGAGTGAAGCGCATAAATCTCGATATTCCGTTCATCCTGGCGCCGATAAAATGTACAAGGATTTGCGCATTACTTATTGGTGGCCCGGTATGAAGAAGGATATTGCTGTGTTCGTAGCTAGATGCCTGACTTGTTCTAAGGTAAAAGCTGAACACCAACGCCCATCTGGTTTGCTCGAACAACCAGAAATTCCTACGTGGAAATGGGAAGGTATAGCAATGGACTTTATTACCAAGTTACCTTTGACAGCAAGCAAACATGATAGCATTTGGGTAATAGTGGATCGTTTGACTAAGTCTGCTCACTTTCTGCCCATTCGTGAAAACTACCGTGTTGAGCAACTCGCGCAGCTTTATGTCAAGGAAATTGTCTGCCGCCATGGTACTCCTTTGAGCATCATATCCGATCGCGATGGCCGTTTTATATCTCGCTTTTGAAAATCTCTCCAATCTGCGCTAGGAACTCGCTTGGACATGAGTACTGCATATCATCCTCAGACTGACGGACAGTCTGAGCGAACTATTCAAACTCTTGAGGATATGCTCCGATCTTGTGTTCTTGATTTTGGAGGTAATTGGGATTCGCACCTGCCTTTGATCGAGTTCTCTTATAATAACAGCTATCATTCCAGTATTGGTATGGCCCCATTTGAAGCACTTTACGGTCGTAAGTGCCGCTCCCCGATTTGTTGGAGCGAAGTGGGTGAAACTCAAATCACAGGACCCGAACTTGTTCAAGAGACAACCGATAAAATCGCCAAGATCCGTGATCATCTGCTGACTGCCAGAAGCCGACAGAAGAGTTACGCAGATCGTAGGCGAAAGCCTCTCGAATTTCAAGTTGGTGATCTTGTTCTCCTCAAAGTGTCGCCTTGGAAAGGTGTTGTCCGCTTTGGGAAGAAAGGTAAGCTTGCTCCTCGATATGTTGGTCCATTCAAGATTCTCGCGCGTATAGGAAAAGTTGCCTACAGACTTGACCTGCCGCCCGCGCTCAGTAATGTGCATCCAACGTTCCATGTATCCAATCTCAAGAAGTGTTTAGCTGACGAGAACCTTCACATTCCACTTGATGAAGTTCAAGTTGATGAATCCATGCATTTCGTTGAGAAGCCTGTTGAGATTATGGATCGCGAGGTTAAGCAAACCAAGCGCAGTCGCATCCCTATCGTGAAAGTTCGCTGGGAGTCCAAGCGCGGAGCCGAGTTTACATGGGAAAGGGAAGATCAAATGAAGATCAAGTACCCGCACCTGTTCTCTGCGCAACCTACTTCGAGATAAATTTCGGGACGAAATTTCTTAAAGTAGGGGAGACTGTGACATCTGACCCGATCCGACCCGACCCAGGTACCCGTTTCTCCGATCCGATCTCTTTCTTTTATGATTTAATATTTATTTATACTTATACTTTATTTTTAATAATAATATTTTCCTTCCCGCCTCTTCCTCTCTTTTCCTTCCCGCCGTCCCGTCCCTCTTCTTCTCTCTTTCCGCCTTCTTTTCCCTCTTGTTGCCGTCCCGCCCTTAAGCCTTGAACCCCTTCTCTTATTTTTGTGTCTTGTTTCTTCCCGCCTAAGGTTGTCTGCGCAGCTCCACGCGCCAGACTCCTTACAAGGAAGCCTGCGCGAAGACCAGTTGTTCCTGCGATACGCGAGGCGATCTGTTCTCGCAACGCGCTAAGAATTGTAGTTCTTCTCGCAGCGCGCTAAGAACGGTAGTTCTTCCCGCGACGCGCTAAGAATTGTAGTTCTTCTCGCCGCGCGCTAAGAACGGAAGTTCTTCCCGCGGCGCGCTAAGAATGGTAATTCTTCCCGCGGCGCGCTAAGGATAATAGTTCTTCCCGCGGCGCGCTAAGGTTTGTTCTGTCAGCCTTCGCCCTCGCGCGTGCGCTCGAGCCTTCTCGCGCTAAACCCTTTGAGTTTCCTTCTGTTTAATCTAGCCGTTTGCTCTTGTGTTGTCTTATCTTCTGTGCTGTTGACCTAACCTGCCTTATGTCTGAAAAGTTACTTTCGGCGCAGCATGCGCACCAACCCCATTGGTTGACAGAAAAAGTGACTGACATTATCTTTTGAGATCTGCTTTTTCCATGCTTGACCAGTACCTTTATCTGAACCGCCCATGCTTTTACTGTTACCTGTCAGCTTTTCCCTTGTCCCCTGCAGCTGCCATATCTTTCCATATCTTTTGATATCTTTTGCTTTTGGGAATCTTTTGCTTTTTGAGATCTTTTCCCCTTTTCTAGGGATTGTGTTCCCTAGGGTTTCCCTATAAATAATAATGTTATTTTCTTAACACATCACACACAAACACTTAATTTAACTTGCTCTCTCTGCCGCCTCCCTCTCTGCCTCAGTCTTCCTCCCTGTTCTGCCCTGCTTTTCCGGTAATATATATATATATTATATATAATAATTTACTTATTAATTATGCTAACTTATAATCAAGACTTAAATCAAATCATTAAAACAATAATCTTATTTATAGGTTAACTTGTGCTTGTTTAAAGTTGGTTCTTGCTTTATCTTTCACCGCATCGTTTATCAAGTGAGTAATCTCGTACCTAATCCCTTTTTATTTTTAATGTTTTGGGATGTTCATGTGTTCATACAAACTTAGAGTCTTAAACTATTTATGAACTTTAGTCGCGCAGTATCCCATGTGTTGAGGACGTAGACTTGGCTGTTTATTTGTATGTGTGGATCATTAACCGTCTTGTCGGTCTATTCCGCAGTTTTCATGGTACCATTAGATGAACACGGGAGAACAATCGTTTATGATTTCTCTTTTGTTTACACTTGCACAGTTTTCTTGTTTTATGCTCAATTGGGAGCACAGATTGACTATGAGCTATGAATCTTAGACTTGATCCCGATCTGATTACACCCTTGTTGAAAACCAGACATACACATGTTGCGCGCAGATTTATTGTTATCTATGTATTGTATTAAACTTGATTTCTCACCAACACGCAAGTGTTTGACGTTTTATTTTAACACATGTTCAGGTTTGCTGTAGCTACATTTGGAGCTTGTGGACACGTAGGACGTTTTTACTTTTGGACCTAGATTAAAATGTATCAAGACAAGTTATTGTTGTTCGAATATTTTGCCTTATAATATAATGAATTATGTTGCTTTATGTTATCCTGTGTTTACTTTGCGTGTGCGCGAATGAATGTATTTATTAAATATTGACACCCAATAGTGTCACGAGTAATGAAACAATATGTGGCGCCCCGATGTATAATCCGCCTTTGGTCGGGGTGTTACAAGCATCTTCGAGCTGTGAGTAATCAGATCACGCCCCGACATTTCCGTCTTAGGTTGGGGTGTGACAAAAACCGACACTAATATGGATGTTTCTCGTCGTAAAACGTCTTTATGAATTTGCTCATATTTATTAGGTATATATTATATGTATATAAATATATATATATATATATATGTATGTATGTATGTATTATTTTTAAAACAAAACTATAGTAATCGTATTAAACGTATTACATGTGTTAACTATATTTTTACCATCAAAATCCATTAAGATTTCCAAAAATATAAATTTTATGATAATTATATAATTAAGTGTTTATCATTATAGGACATTGCAATTCCTGTTTATTCAAACTAATTATTTGTAAGTTCGATTATACGATAAACAATGATATTTATAATTAAATGATAACAATAATCCGTAGAGATCAATCGTTCATTCCATAACGTACCAACCATAATTGTAACTCAATCCTCATCGAAATCCTAAATTCATTATACGTATTATATCCTTTATAATTCATTAATAATATTATTAGGATTCTTGTCGGTACTTCTCAAAGAGTGTGATTATCGCTTTCTTGTCGTAGTCATTCCGTTTGGATTATTCGATCTGGTGAGTTTATCATTCCCCTATTTTACAACTTTTCTAAACGTTTTGGGGATATATGCGTACGTATCTGTATTTCGTACTATATATATTCAAACAAATGCATACGTGTTGTTGTGAGTGAATTTAATTAAACATACGTGCTACTTGTTTACTTGTGTTGCCATTCAATTAATTGCATATTGGGATTACTATTCAATCAATCATATAGCGGGTGTTCATGCTGGTGACCAATGCCCGATTCGCTTGGCAACGGTCTACATACTTGTTTATGGTTTGATTTTATTTACTACACTTATCACGTCACGCTTATTTATATTGTTGTGTCAAAACTCGTGATATTCTCACTCAACTTTATGTTGACAAAACTCCATTTTATACGTATATGCAGGTTGCTTGTATTGAAGATTGAAGTTTAGACACGTAGACAAGACTTTAGGATATAATCAAGTTAACTTTTATTTGAGCATATGTTTGTATATTTAAATTGTGTATTCTATTTGGATATTATGTGTGTAATTGAAATCAAATAATTAATTAGATATTGTCACATTTATATTATGATAGTATCTTCGAGCTGTGAGCAATCGGATCACGCCCCGACATTTCCGCCTTAGGTTGGGGTGTGACACGTTGAATGCAATCCGTGTCCATGACATCAAGCTATGATCAAAACCTCAGATGATACAAATAAGGGTTATAAAGAAATAGATACCAAAATACCAAAAAGACCTCTGCTATCTCTGATTGTCGACCGTCATGTAAGTGGTCAACTTTAATCTCAATCTATGAGTGTTACCTTTATTGTCAGTAAGTTGGACAACGTGTTTGAATCCAACGAAAACTTTTTTACACAGCGTGATGCTATTGAAGTCCTTGCTACACGGCCACAAATTATGTAACAATACTTGCAAGGGACATAAACAAGGTAGTGGACCACAAGGCTTGGTTATGCATTAGGCTGAAGGCTAGCTTCATACCTCTTAGTGCTGTGCTACTACTTAAGGTTCGCAACACATGAGATGCTAAAGACATGTCGAGAGTACCCAAGGCCATTAGCAGGTAAATAAATTCATTTAATGAACTAAAATGCGTGCCGCCTTAGGTGTGTGTATCTTCTTTTAGCAGCGTTTCCATCAGCATTATTCGGTTACAAATTTCAATAGGGCTTTACCAAAAAAATGAACCAACTTTAGTAATCATGTAATCGTTTTCATATAGACGCGGTGGGAATTCCATTAGTATAGGTTCTGTTCATTATGGTATTTTTTGTCGAAATTATTTAAATATCATTATTTAAGAATCAAAGTTACTTATTATTCTTATTATATAGTTAATTCATGTTTGGAAAATATTAACTAAACTATTAGACCTAAGGCCTGAAATTTCAAATAAGCCAGGTTGTAAACAAAACAAAGTAAAAGAGAGGGGGGGGGGGGGAGGGGGGCAAAATCTGAGTTTACATTTTCTTTGTTGTAACAATTATATTTAATCAAATACACCAATTCATTTTAACTAATTTAAGTTATTACATAAACTCATTCTTTAAAGGTAAAACAGATTAGCTAAATGGGTCAATAGTGAACCCGTCAAATTGACACGAAGGAGACTGTTCTAGTTAAGCGTATTTACTGTTTGACCAGAATCTATTTAGACTAAGCACAAATTGTAATTTTTATATTGACTTATATTGATTTTCATGTCTATGTTAGAAACTTGATGTTAATTCTAAATAATAATATAAATAAATGTAAGTGTTGCTAACGTAGAAACATGATGATGTAAGTCTTTTTGGTTCAGTTTCAGTTTCCAAATTATGCAAATTGGCCAGTGTAATACTTCAGGTCCGAGATGCCTGACTTGAAAGTGGACTGGTGTCAAACTTTTAAGTTGTCTGGCCACTGAACTATACATAAACATAATTCGCCCTCAAACTCTTAACCGCTTTGTATGGTTAGCACGAGCTACACAATATAAAACTGGTAAACAAATTAGAAAACAAATACGTAATTTGATTTTGACTACAACCCGAACCAAAACAGAAATGATTATTTGGCCATATTTAATCTCGACTTTTATTAATGTTATTATTATTTTTTATCGAACCAAAAAAAACTAAAACAAAGACGATAAGGTCATGTTTGGTCCTCTATTTATATCATATATCATATTTTTTTTTTAAATATTAAATATTGGATTACATCGAAACAGAAGGCAAGCGGGCAACAAGCTACGCCGCTACTCCTTTTTGAATCGCAAAACCCAATCTTTTAAAAACTATATTTGCTGATCTTGGAGTCATAACATTACTATGCATGACCCGCTGAACACGGGTAAGTAGCTCCACAGCTTCAGGCGCGAGGAAACTAAAAGTGTCAAAAGCAAAAGGAATAAATACATGTTGGTTGTCAAGACACGCCTTTTCATGTTTTGCCACCTTACCTGAAGCAGCTTTTAATACGGCTTGACCGACCGCGAAACCACTACTCCCTAAGCCCACCAAAGGAGAAACCCCTGTTAAATCCACACACACGTGTTTCCCTCCATCCATCCAAACACCAAAATGTCAGCCGGTCGAAGAGATGATCTTCCCTCCGACGGGTCAGTCAGGAAATTCACAGGTGCTTCTTTCTTAACCAGCTCGCCTGAATATATCAAAGAGCACATCCCTAACCAGATCGTGTCGGTACTTGAACCCCGGGAGCTCTTTACAGTGCACCGCGTGCTCCCCATATGAGTCTAAACACGCTTTACGACAAACAGGACATATCTCATCAACCGGAAATAGAGGAATCATAAGGCGATACTTAAGGATACTACGATACTCCACTGGAGACATATGCTGGCCTAACCCATCTATAGGGATAGCAAGAAGAAAATCTTGAGCATGTGGTGCTTGTAGACACTCAAAAATGGCTTTTTGTCTGCTTGTCATGTTAAAGTGTGACTCCATGTCGTGAACAATTTTACTAAAAAGAGTGCTCGCCAATGCATGTTGGGCTTTAGAGGGGGTGGTCTCTTTGTTAGAGAAACTGCTAAAATCGAAGCTTGGAATCATATCACGAAGACAAGCCAGAGCACAAGAATAATCAGAATCCATCCCACATATACCACTGTCTCGCAAAATGTGATCCTGAAGCACCCATGATTGGGCTCTCGAGGCCACAAACGCATAAGAGGAAGCCTCTACTGCCGAATACAACCCCAAACCCCCATTCTTAATGGGTAAGGAAGCAAGTCGCCAATCGAATTGTAAATGTGATCCTCTATTTACAATTCTAAACCACAAATATATAAACTACAAATGAGAAAACAAAGGGGGGGGGGGGTAGGGTGTGCGAACGGGTCTTACATTTAATATCCGACTCAAACCCGGTAATGTTATTTTCAGGACCCGCAGACCGATGCTGTTGTAAATAACCGAGTGTACTGGATGTTGTGGGTCTTACGTGTCATACCCCACAGAACCTCATTAATGGTATTCTCAGGACTTGTGGACCGGGTCTCGCGGGTCATTGTTTATGCTCATCTCTACACTTTTCTTTGGATATATAAAAAAAAATATATGTTTTTAATTTAACAACCCTGAATCTAATTTACCGACCTTTTGGTGTGGTGGTAACGTTTCTCATCTCTATTTTAGAAGCAGGTGGTTTAAATCCTAAAAAGAGTTGATATTTTTAGTTTGAATTTGAATTTAAGAGGTTTTGCTTCTGATCGCATTTGATTTTTTTATTAGTTCATTTGTTTTGGGTTTTAAAAGAATACTAAAATAGCAAAAGTAGTAACTAAATGGAGTTGTAATTGTCAAAATTAATTATTTTTGGTATAGCATATTTTATTATTCTTGTTATTACACATTACACATACATTATTCCCGACCAATCTCTTTCATTAAGTCATTAATGAGGGATGTGTACATTATACATCTATTATGCTAATCATACGGTTGTATATTGTGATCTATACTTATTTTATTGTTTAATATTTTTACAAATTGTCTGACATTCTGCAGATTAGATAGGATGACTCGAGAATATTTTTCACAAGCAAGGATGAAAGGCTTAAGAAAATTTCTCATACAAGATGAATGGTAAGAGTTAACATATTTGAATCACAAACCAAAACCAAAATCTATGTCAATACAGGTACACAAACATACGTTATTGCAACAGGAAAAAAGGAGGATGAGATAACTTTCTGGAAAGATATGGAATAGCTTGCAACTGATGGCATACGCGAATGTGACATGATTGCTATAACATCAACAACTTCATCGAAATATAGACCTTTAAAGATTACAAATCATATTATAACAACATACCACAACATATACATATTTAAATCTAACATCCATCTACATTGGAACAGCTAGAAACTGTAACACCTTGGCTTTAAGCGGAATACGCCCGCGTGTAACGTACAGATCACTCATAACACTATTAAAGTGGCAATAATTATATTTATTCATTTCATAGCATAGTAAGTACACAAATTATTCATAAAATAAAAGAGACAATATACAATTCATTGAATCACAAATAAGTTCTGTATTTAAATAACCTAAGTTATACTAATTATCATCATCCTTAGCACGCCATCGATTTAACCTGTAGCACGTTGAAAATAATATATTTTTGTCAACATTTAAGTTTGTGAGAATTCATAATTTAAGTATATACATAATATGAAATTTCTCGATTCATGTGTCTCTTGCAATAATATCAACCATACGTAAATGATAACAAGTATGTAAATAATGCCCCAACCTAGGGGAATGATAACCATCATTTAGTCCAACCGGGACATAGAATAGGCGGCGCAGGTATGTCCCGTCGGACCCTCCCGTTTCAAAATTTTGATATAATTCGATTGGCATTTATTAATGAAGGTATTGAATTTCATGTCATTCGTAACTCATGTTTAAGATTTTATTGTTATGATGTCTACGATGTTACGGAACCGACCGTAAACTCTTTTTCATGTATTTTATTCCCAAAATTTATTTTATCAAAATCCATTTATTTAAACTTCTCAAAAATCAAACTTTCTTTCATTTGACTCTTTTTTAATATACTTCATGAACCTAGATATGTCTCCATCATCAATTCATCATTTGACTCATTCAATTGAGTCAATTCCATGATTTTCTCCATAAGACTAGCCTTATGACTAGCCTTATGACTAGCCATCAATTTAATTCATTTTGACCTTTTTTTAATGATATTTGGCCTATATATACTAGCCTCTACTTCTACAAATCTTGCATCACACCCATTTCACTCCCAATTATGTTCTAGCTTTCTAATTTGTGCAAAGTCTAAGTTTGACCAAGGAAAGCCAAACCGCCCAAGTTCAAGTTTATTCTTTTTTGTCTTGTGCTCACTCCTCGGGTTAGTATGTTGATTTTTCTGCGATTTTAGTTTGTTTAGGATATTATGATAATAAAAATATTTCTAACGGCATTCGTCCGACTAAAATCGAACTCAACTCGCTTATGTTTATTTTAGACAAAGTTTGGTTATTTTTCTACATATAAATTTTGAAACATAAACTACTAAAGTTCTAACCAATGAATAATATTTTTACCATGACGGAAACAAACCCGACATAAAAACGGATTCGGGTCCGACTGTAAACGAACCAATCGCTTAAACCGTTTTCTTACTCTTTAGGCCTTTCTAACTTTCTTGAACGGCCGAACTCATAAAAATTGATTAACAAATATCGCAACCCAATTTCTTAATAAATTTTACCAACTTTGGTATTTTTAAGTCAAAAACATTACTAAATCAATTATAAAGGGAAAAATATATGTTTCGTTATAAACTCTAAAAATCCAAACTTTGAACAAAACCTATTGCCGCCTTTGATATTTTATTTCATGTCCGTTATTTTGAATCTAGTTTATTTCGTAGGACCATTTGCCAAACCGAACTTGTCTGGTTTAGCTCGCTTAAATGGTTACTTCGCTTCACTCGCTTACTTTAACAAGTGAGTTTTCATAACCCCCTTTTTCATCTTTTAACGTTTTTGGGTGTAGTACGTCCAAACTTGGTTGGTAGCATCCTTATTTTCAGAATAATAAATAACATAAAGTTTTGTTAAATTGTGTGTCGTTAGTTTGATCGTGTGATAGTGATTAGATTATGTTGGGTTGGGCTTGGGAAAGGTTATGGGCCCTAGGGCCCATGGAACCTCTATATAAACCCCAAACTCGACTCCCTTTCTTTTCTTTCACAACACACACACACACACACACACATTTTCTCTCTACTACCCCGGATCCAAATCCGTGCAAAAGGAAGAACGAATCTTGGGTGTAAACACTATAAAACAACAAGAAACATCACCAAGATCCTCGGATCTGTCCCGATCCGAACCTGAGACCAAAAAGGTGAGTTTTGGCCTACAAGGTTAAGTTTTTGGGGTTGATTTCGACATGCAAACTTATAGAACGATAGATCGGGTTGTATAACGTAAGAAAAAACATAAACTTGGTGAGTTATAACCTCACGGGGGTGTTATAGGACAAAAAGGTGATATCCGGACCTTGAAAACATGGGTATACAAAGTTGGTATGACCCAAAACCCATAAAAAGGGTAAAATCGGGCCCTAAGGAAGAGTCACGGAGGAAAATGACTTTAAAATGGTAAAAACGAAGAAAAGGAAAAGATTTCAGTTCGCACAGAAAGATTTCGCGTCGCATGTCATGTGAAGCGAAATGGACCATGCGAAGCGAACCTTCCCATGCGAAGCGAAACTTCCCATGCGAAAAGAAACTTCCATGCGAAGCGAAACTTCCCTGGAATAATATAAGTAAAAACGAACTTAATTCCGCTGGAATCGATCCAAACGAACGTCTAGAACTCAAGTTATGTTATATTTAAAATTTAAGCGAGCTGGTACTAACCAGAATTTGAACAGCGAGTCGGAAGTCGGGTTTTGGTCAATAGCCTTAAATTTCGTTACGAGAATAAAAGTCTTCCGGACCGAACGTTGATCCGACCCGAAGTATGAGAAAATGTAAAGTCAAACTTGTTGACTGTTTTTCCCTTTACCGGGTTTTAAGCGAATTGACCAGTCCACCACCCTTCAACCACCAAAATTGATTGAAGGTTATTGACCAGGGAATACATATGAACGATTTTACAGTTTACAACTTACCCGGATAGTGAAAGGATCGATCAAGAAGATGAGTCAAAGGTCCAATTATAAGCAAAGTCAAATGAACAAACTTGTATATTCAACAAATAGGCAAAAACCAAAGAGTTTATGATGAGCAGAGACAAGTGACGGCTAGGGATGTTTATTTAGGGTTTATGGAAAATTTATGGCAGAGATTAGATTATTTGTTTATATAGAAAACACTAAAACGAACTAATTAAGGTTAATTTACTCGTTTAGGAAACCGAATATGTATTTAATGACTAAATCAATGATATAAGCTGTAGATTTCTTGATCAAGGGGTTATGTATATGGACATGTATTTTAGTTATATTAGTTTTCTTGGCCCTTAATTCACTCGATTTATGTATAAAATAAGTGATTCGGATGCTATAAACGAATTAGAAAACAATCAAAGTTAAACGATCTGTGCAGACACCCTGTCGCGCCACGCGACCACCTAGGGTGGTTCCTGTCGTGCAGCACCCCGGGCCTCATAGGGGAGAATTTTCATTTTTGTCATATTTAGTCCCTAAAGTTTGATAATTGGTCATTTATTGAATCTTTTATGAAGTAATTAAGGAATAAGCAGTATATAGAACATGAAGGGCCTAAAGTGAACATTATAAACTTAATTACTTATAAACACTTGATTTTTGATAAATAACAAAGATCAAAAATGTTTCCAGGTCGGGTTATACGCAAACGAATACGGTTTGGAATACCTGAGATGTTACAGACCATGACAACATCGACCCAAAGTTAAGGAAATAACACACAACATACAACAACCAAGTCTACTATATCTCACTAACAACTTTATAACCCACTTGTTAATAGCTATTGTGTAACGCCTCCATCATAGACGATACATCAACAACAAAAGTCGGTTTCTTCAATGAATCCATGATAGACATGCTCTAGATCTCCTGCAAGAAATTAGTCGTCGAAGGTGCAAACAACAATACACGCATCATCAACATGCGCTCGCAGCACATGTCGGTCAAATCAAGCAATTTGACCTAACAATGAAAGCAAATGGTGGTATCATTGTCAACAACGCATAAACATAGGAAACAACCAGCCGCCCAATACACAGGGACCAATTCAAAGACCCCTCAAAAAATCACACCAGCAACACCCCGTCTCAAAAAACCAGCTTGAAAATATATGAACCTGATACCTACCCCAGGTGATCCTCTTATATTTCCTCCGGTTAAATTAATACACAATATGTGCACTAACTACAACGTTATATGGCAATGGCAAGTGCAAGTAAAAAAAAACCCGGAAATGAAAAAGACTAGCAACTGAAACAAGGGAAAAACTCTTTTTGGTATCACCATCTTCTAATTAGGCAATAACTAAGTTGACTTTTGTAAACTTTTGTTGCCTTTAATATGGTAGAAATATGAAGTAGCTATGATTATGTAAACTAACTTATACAACAATTACTTTGATTCCCCTTCACTAGGGTAACAATTTTGTCAATTACTAATATTATAACCCTGTCATATGACATAAATTTGCGGCTTTTGTTGTAGAACCTGTCATTAGCAAAACACAAACTACAATTATGTTCCACTAGAACTATTTGACGAATAATAAAATCAACACAACTACTTCTTTAAAAGCTCCTCTACAAATATACACAACCCCGTCGCGTTTTGTAGTAGAACCTTTCTTTAGCAAAATACAAACTACAAATTTATGCTCCATTAGAACTACTTGATGAATAATAAAATCAGCATAACTACTTCTTTAACAACAACTCTACAAGTATTCAGTGAAGAAGCTTGGACTAAGACACCGGGGGGCCGGACTCAAATTTTCGACCGAAAACGCCTAGATTTACACTACGCATAAAAAATTTCAGGCGAAAACAGGTAAATTTACACTACTACGCGAAAAAACCGGAGAGGGGGGGGGGGGTGGGGCCTCCCCCGGCCCCAATAAAGCTTCGCCAATGCAAATATTCACAACCCCGCAGCGTCTATAACTAGTTTTAATTAATTTCAAGTGTATATTTTGTTTTTCTCTAACAACTTTTAGCATATATGTTTCTTTTTAAGTTCCGAGTATAACGTTGCGACGTGCTTGTAAAATGGGTGAGATATAATCAAATTTTGTTTTGTTCTTTGTTGTGACAAACCAGAATCGATATTCCTTTTTATGATTCCCAATTGATATAGAATAGGTGCTGATTTCCTAATGGGCATTTTCTTTTGGTTTCTATGCTGGGTGTCGATATCATACACATATTGTAAGAAACAACCGGACGTCCACCGCATTGTGTGGGAAAACCCTTAGTTTTACGTAAAATAGGATGATATGACTACACACATGTTCAAAACTGATGCGTAATTTGTTCACAATCACGATGACCCCCTTCGATCGGAAATTCCTTCCTTTAGGCACCATAAAATTATCGAGTTAAATTTTACTGACCTGACATACGTGTTAAGAGAGCATCGAAGTCAGAGGCATGATCAGTATCTAGAATTCATCCATCTCATAGGAACATCATATGTATCTTTAGTTTATAAATGCATACCAAATGAAGAAAGAAAATAAACATAGGAGTGAAATGAAATTTCCAGAACTAACAGCATCTTCAAACCTTCAATCTCACAACTTCATGTTGAAGAAAATGAAAGACAAACTACATTGGAAATCTGATAGAGCCGAATGAGTCTTATTTGTTCATGTAACGCTTCTACTTCCTTCTAGTCGTCGTATCTTTGTCCAAGAGAGAAGACATGGAGAAAATGAAAAGTTACATAATAATAAGTGCTTTTATTTATTTATCAATATTCCCATCTTTTTATTCTATAGCAACCTAACTATTAGCATGGTACCCAATGGCCACACCTCTTATTGGTACTAAATATATTTGGTTTTCCATCCTTTCCTGTTAAGAAGAGAGAAACATGACATTATTCACCATATCCATTGATCCCCATCTCTCTAACGAGCCAACTACACACATCATACATTTCCTGTGGGGTAGTGTAATGACCAACCCTATATATATGAAAAACCGAGTCAATGACACTATTAACGATCTGTAAATGGTACCATTAGTCATTACAGAGCATATATGTTACTAAAATCTACAGGAATTAAGAATACCCGTTGTAGGTACAAAACGTTATGTTTTGAAATCCGGAAGAACGTAAAATCTCTGCACATTTCTCCCCATGTTTGTGTTCAACTACATCATCAGCTGAAACAAGGAAACTTAAACTACTTACATGGATCAACGAAAACATCCTTTTGGTCCTTTTTATGTTTGAATACAATTGAGCACTTATAATTTAGGATGTTATTATAAGCATAACATGAGTTTCCTTGGTTTTGAAGGGAATGAGTTTGAGAGAACTCGGCCTCTTAAATACGATGCTGTCGATCTTACTTCGAGTTTTTATCCGCCAATAACTTCATTTACTTCAAATATCAAGCCATTAGGCTTCTAGTCAGGTGACCAGGAGGTTATCCCTTAGACTAGGCTTTGTGTTTGTCTACTTAAAACGTTACTCAGTGTCACGTAAAAAATATTGGGCGTTAACTAACCCATCCTTTGACAAGCGCATTATAATTTACTTAGAAAATAAAAAAACACACACAAGAAAAAAAAAAGAACAACAAACAAAAAGTGATTGGCTGAAATGGGGAGACCCAACCATCTGAGCCCTCTTCAGCGTTAAAGGGATGACGAGAGGAGGTGGTTGGTTTGGCGTCGATATGGTGTTGTGTTTTGGCAATGGGTTAAAGTTTGAGGTGGATGGCGTCACCCTCTTTGGCGCCTCTACAATGAAAAGTCTTAGGGGTTCCTCCTGGGAGGTCCTAAGTTAGAATCTCTAGTGCGTCAAATCAATAATGGACGTTCGAAATGCTGTCTTAGGGCTCGAACCCGGTGTTGGTAATTGTTAGGCCTAAAGACTTGACACGAAGTTAAAAAGCTGTTGACGAAAGGAAAAAAAATTCAAATCAAATATACGAACACGTAATTATATCATATTCTTTTTCTTTATTTCCTTTTCAGTTCTCTTTCATTTCTTTCCTCTCTTTAAACATAACTTAAAAGATTTGTTTTGAAACGTCACTTTTTTCGAAATAGAGCTGAAAAACAGGCAAGCGAAATTTTAACAAAAAACAAATATTCCCATTTATTATATGTATTTTTAATTAAATTTAGATAAGTTTGCATATGTAAAATTAACAAATTGCATATATGTGTACCAATTTACAAATAAGTAATAAAAAATACACATGAAAAAAGACAAAAGTATTCTCAAATAATATTTAGTATTAAATACATAAACAAAATATATACTTGCTAAAAGTTTTCAAAGTTTTATTTAAATCCAGTGCTGAAATAATTTTGAGCTTGTTTTGTATTTGCGTTAAAGAACCTTTGTTTGTCAAAACGGAAAAACAAAAAGTTAGTAGAAAGTTTGTTTAACAAAATGATGGTGATTTAAGTAATACTAGTATAGAGCCGTGTGATACACAGATGGTTAAAAAAAAGTTAAATTTAATAATATACATACTAACATATCTTGTAGATTCATAAGATATAAATAATTTTATGAAACTCATAGATTACTAAAAATAATTTGTATTTTATAAGAAATCAAAATGGAAGGTTGTGAATCTATACCAATTAAGAAAAAAGAAAGCTACCATCAATTCATTCTAGTTGAGTTGGTAATCCACACATTTTAAAATCAAGTTATTGAGTTCAATTCACACTAACAACATATTTTTTATTTTAACATATAGAAACTTATACAAAATAAATTTACTTTAATATATTAGTTAGATTCATCAAAAGTAACGCTTTTTGACAACTTTTTTATTCTTACACTTAATCTTATTAGATGAAAAGAACTTTTTGTTTTAAAAAAGTGTTCTTTAAAAAATTAAAGATTAAAATTTCTTTTAAAATGAAAAAATGATTTTATTATGATGATATTTTACAAAATGTTTTGTTAAATATATATTTATGTCTTTTATAAATGGTTTCATTTAACTTTTTTCCAAAGCCCATTTTTATTAATATAAACATATTTACTATACATATATATATATATATATATATATATATAAATATATATTTTTTAATTTTCTTACCAAAAAAAAAAAAGAAGTTTAAGCCTATGTGTTAATTTGTTGCAATATCCTCACATATGGCCTAATGGTAGGAGACTTGGGTTCTTCAGTGGAGACTAAAGTTTGAATGCCACTTGTGTCACTTTTCGGTAGATATTGACAATGAAGGATCTGAGCTAAGCCTTATGCAAAAGTTGTCAGTTTGAACCATGAGCCCACTCGAATTTTCGTCCCACCGTTTGTTATGCCACAAAGTTTTGCTCTTGTGGTGGCACAACGACTGTCAAGTGTCAGTCAGTGATATGGTTTCCCGAGAGACACCCAAGCCAAACTCTGAAGCCAGCGTGGTCCCGGTTAAGACAACATAGTCTGGCCAGAGTGGGAGGGCTCTCCAGATTTGAAAAATGCGGTAGCCTAAATACAAGAAAGTCGTCGTTTTAAAAAAATTAATTGCAATACTTTTTGATATATTTTCTACAAATGTTTTTTTCAATCAAATGTTTTCCTATTTAAAAAGAATTTTTGGAAAAAAAATATATAATACTTTAAAGACGATTTTTAAAAATAGATTTTTTTTTATTCTGATAAGATTAGGACTGAATGAAAGACGTGTTCAAAGAACACTTACTTTTAGTAAAAGAAATTTAAATCTTCAATATACACACGTCTTTTTTAAGAGAAAAAAAAAGAAGAAAATAGAATCTTGATTAAGATCTCATATTTAAATCTTCAATATAGAACCGTGCTTCTAGCCTCTATGTGATTTCAAAAACTACAAGAATCTCTAAGAAGCGTGCTAATAAGACAAGCGTGCTTAAATCGTTTGTGATGAGGTGAATAACTAGATCATAAGCTCTCTTCTTTGGCAAACTAGGTTTATTTGAAATATTTTTTACTTTTCTTTTTCTACAATTTATTTCACATTTAATTTGATTTTTCTCGAATAATTTTAATATTTTTTCCTAAAATCTAAGTACATATTTTTTCATAAAAAAATCGAAATTCCAATATAAGCATTAAAAAATAATATGAGTTTATTCAAAATAAAATATATTTTATGTCTTGAAAAATACATTTATCTTAAAAGAACTCTCTTTTTTTTAATAAAATTTATATCAAAATTTTGAAAAAACCTCAAGTAAAACTGTATATATATATATATATTTTAAAATATAGTTAAATATTATAAAATCAATGTCATTTGTAGACTACCTAGAAAGTAAAATATTATCAAACATACTTATCTCAAGAAGTAAACCTGTGCCAACACAAGAAAGTAAAATCAAAGTTCAAATCATATATCAGGGAAGAAAATCAAGACTACATCTTACAAAATACCAAACCAACATGGTTACTCCTTCGGAATAAATTCATTAATTTTCTATGCCAATCAATATCTACAAATCATCATACATTTATTTTCTGAGAATCACCAAACATAAGAATTTTACTTAGTGATTCACATTACACAACTTTTGGAAAAGATCAAGGTGGAGTACCCAATTTAAATAAAATTTCCATGTCAAGGTAATTGTTTACAGACCTCATTGAGGGTATGGGCTTGTATATGCTATCAAACTTTAAAAATTCCTCTTTGATGTGAGATCATGCTCACACACCGATCGAGGAGGTTAAGCCGGTAGGAAAGGGCATAACAATAGTAACACAATCGATCGAGCATCAACATTTTCACTTGTGACACACAAAGGTTATCACTAAGCGCAAAGGTAATTAGTTCACTGAACCCATAACTTTTCAAAACCTGAGCTGTGATACAATGTCAAGTCACCAACATCTAGAAGCTGAATTGAAGCTGGTAGATAAAGTGGCCCAACAATAATATCAAGCTTCAACAACCTCCAACTAGGTCTAGTGTTCTCTACTCAACTGCAAAACAAGTGAGTAGGCACGACTAAATAGTGTGAAGATTAAGGAACTGTAGACCAACAAGAAAATGATAAAAATTTTAATTAGGAAAGTTATTGCCATCAAGTTATCGAAACAGAAAAAAGGATGATTACTGTATATTAACTGCAAAAAAAACTATTAAGCTAGGAATTGCTACAAATAGTACTTCTAGCATTAAGCTCACAAATTATAGAAAGGGTCTTAACACAATTTATCAGGATAAAACGGCCATAAGTGTTACTAACCAATTAATAGTTTAATCTTGAGCTTTGAATCATTAGAAAGGGTATGCCGAAACTAATAAACTCCTAGATATATATTTACATTTCAACCTTCTTAAAACAAAATAAAAACCTGCAAGTCTTCTTAATGTATTTGTGTTTGTAGGTTGGCGTTAGTTTTACACAATTTCTTTCCTTACTTTTCCTTATTTGGTATTATTTCTTGTTTAAGAACTTTTATGTTATAGTGAAGAATAAATCTCAGTTTGACAGTTAAGATTTGCATGTATCATGGCTTGTTTATCAGATAAAATAGAACCCTGAAAGGTATAGAGTTATGATAGTTTGATAAACTTGTTTAAATTGTTTTAGCATGTGAATTTCTAACAATTTCGTAGAATTATAAAAGTGTACTAGACATCTCTCTCTTGTAGATTAATAATATAAAGTTAGATTCCATAAAACTGTCCACTGGCATCTATTGTTTGAAGTAACCAAGTTATATGTTTTTCCTACAAATGTTCAGCTTTAAAGTAGTGTTGAAACCCTATTTCGGTAAACATGTATTCTAGCAGGAAACTATAAATATACGTCAATCAATGTATGCTAACCTCCAAGCCAAGTTCACATGAACAACCTAGTTATCTAGGATATAAAAGAAATCACTAAACATAAAACAAGTCAATCTAAACATCTAGGATATATGATACTGAACATTAAAGAAATGAATTGATAGAACTAATGCAAATAATATTTTGTTTGAAGCGCTGTAATTTTGTTCATAGCTGCTTGTAGGTAGCTAGGATTCTTACAACTATGAACAAGCCAATTGTAGATATATCTATCCGTAATATGAAAATAAATACCTTGTCCATGGCAGATTAAAACTGGCAGTGCTGCTGCACGCCTAGCAGCATATTGTGATGCATTGACTCTGCTAGTCACCATCCTAGAATAAGTTCATCTGATCAGTACAACTATATGCTTAACCATATAGATAATATATTTTTTAATAACCAAAGTTAAACCTGGAACACGGAAGCCAGCCGCTGAGAGCCACAGCCACATTGAGATTGATTGGGTATCGGTTTCCATTCCCATATTGTCCCATAGCACGACATGTAGCAGAATAGAGAGCCATCGTGGCCCCCATACTGAAGCCCGCAACGCCTAGTTTAACTGTAAAAGGAAACAAATTTTGTTACTTCCTTAATATATATAACAGCATATCAGTAATATTATAGCAAATGGTTTGCCAAGAGATACTTATTAATACTTATGGACATGAGTGACTGAAACTTACTATCATCGCGCTCGTTGGACAACATATTTGCAATATGCATAGCTGAAGCATCTAAGCCCTCCACATCATCTGTAGCATTGTCTGACAAGTCTTCAACATTAAACCCTGATAAGGTTGGACAGATCTTTAAAATAATAAAAAAAACAGTAACCATTACTATCCTTTTATAACATTGAAGACAATGAATGAGATACCAAGAATTATTGTCTATTCATTTATAACATCTTCCTATACAGACAAAATAAAAGATTTTGCACACACGAAACACACTAGACTCGACAAAGTAAAAGCCTATAAAAGATATAGATAGTTGAATGAACCTAACATAGTTGAGATACTCATGGGTGAAGGTTATAAAACAAGTAAATAGAAAGAATAGACTTACATGCAGTTGATTGGTGTCCACCAAATAAAGTTATGGGACGAGTTGGGGCAGTTGGGCAGATCCATTTAATCTATATTGTAAAAAGTGCATATTAATCATATGATAAAGTACTTGGTATAAATTATAATTGTTTGTTGATGAAAATTATGAAACATATAATTCTTACATTTGGAAGAGGCAGTGATTCTAAGAACTGGGTCCAACTGTAAAATAGAAAAAAAAAGGTAAAAAATGAAAACCGGAGTGAAGAAGATAAGAGCAGAATTCATACTACTTTCCAAAAATGGAAATGATAAATCATACAAAGTTTTCTAACACTGCTGATAGCTCAAGGGTATTGATTCTAGGGACAGACGAAGAGTATTGATTCTAATGCTAAAGCCAGTGATGCATTAATCTGTCACCACTTCTTCTGCATGCGAACTAAAAAAGATTCCATTTTTGTGATGTCCCATGAAATTATTTCCATCCCTTCACTCCTTAACAAGTTTGAAATAAGAATCACTTGGTTTGTTTAGTCAGTTTGACTGATAGTTTGTCTTGATCCACAAGACAGCGTTTCTTAGTATGTAAGGGTATTTTTGATAGACTGTTGATAGTGATCACTTGAATTTATAACTAGGAACTTACCAAAAAATTATTCCTAAACTACCAATACTAAATCCTAAACTATCCATGCATATGCCATATATAGCAGAAAACATAATATTAACGAAGTCAAAAATCAATATCAAATGTCAAAATGGTGGAATGAGCACAACTCTCTTCCGATTCTGCAATTGGAATCCAATTATTTGACTTGGCAGAATTATCACAATTCAAATCACACAATCATCATCACAATTCAAAGCACACAATCATCATCACCTTGATCCTATTTCACCAATGGCATGTAACCAAACGATAGTTGCTTGATGGGTTCCTTTGGGCATGACCACATAAGTCCTTCCAAATTCACACGTGTTCCTTCCGACATTCCTACTACCTGAAACATATTGTCATGAATTCGTATAGAGCCTTAAATCGTAGTCAAGTAATTTTTATATAGATGGACTTTTAACAATGTTAATCATTTCATTTATTGATGACTGGTTAGGTGCAGCAAGAGACTAACCGGAACCTATGTTCGATCTGTTGTAGCTCATTGTTTTAACTCTTAATTAATTATTGCACTATGTGAAAGTATATTTCCAAATTGCAACAACCAGTAAGAGCACCCAGCAATGATTGATTGAGTAAAAGGTTTACTCTTGACAGTCTATTTATAACATTATCAGGGAAGTGGAAACATTAAATTTGTTAGTGCACATGAATCTGAATCAGCTACTCTTAGCTACACTAGTTATACCGGCCTGAAGCTACCTGCCAAAGCTAAATAAGATCAGGTTCAACAAAAGAAAAGATAATAAAGTAACTTAGAGGATCAAGGATATAGTTCTGACCACTCAAAACAAGACAACAGTATAACTATCTGCTAAAACCAAGTGGTCCCTTAGGTTGCAGTGGACACTTAAAACAGAATATGTTCTTGTTGAAAGTGGTAGAAAAATGTGCTTTGACAGTGACACTCTGAGAATATATATCCGCGTAGAACAAGTGTATAAGAAGCGTACTGCCCATGTTTGTGTATAGAGAAGAATTTTGGCATCTGAACAGAAAATCTTGAAGAACACGGTGTCAATATGGGATAAAATGTTTACATATCCACTTGCATGTACATGATACATACAACCACGTAAACTTTATAAACATTTTTTTTTCAACGTGACGAGTTATAAAAATCGCTACTGAAGAATAAGCAGCAACGAGTACTAACGCAACAAACGCTTCACATCTAATTAGTGCAAATTTTAATATGATGTGCTCACAACTAAAGAATTGCAATTAGCTTATTCCAAAATTAGCCCATTAACAATGAAATACAAGCTGTGGCTAAAATTATCACTATAGAAAATGATATGAATGAAACTTGAATGTTAATAGCTAAATACGAAACCAAAGGGTGTTTAGCCCAATGATATCTTGGTGTATTAAAATGGTGCCCTCTGTCTCTCTAAGAGGATAAGGTTGAGTAACGTTGTGGACAACTGAGTAAATTAGAATTTAATTTGATGGGTGTGTAAGTAGTCATTTAAAAAAAAAATAAGGAAAGCTGAACTTGGAAAAAAAAAACAATATAATTCCTTTAATTGGAGAAGTAACATCATAGAACAATTTTTTTATATTCAGAAAAAAAGGTTTTTGTAAAAGTTGTTTCACAGTTTGTGTGAGTGTCAGATGGAATTTTAGAACAAAGAGAAGTTTGATTAAAATAATACAATCCATGGTTTCAAACCATGGATTGCACCAAAAGGAAGAGCTAATGCTTGTTAGGTATTTTGGTTTGACACTAATTCACACAAAAAACAAGGGAGCTATGTGTGAGTTAAACTTGGAGATAGAAGTCTTCTTTCGTTTCTCGACAGTGAAGTAAGACCAAGCTCATGAGCTTATTATCTCAGGTCGGAACAAGTTGATAGGATCCCCTTTTTTTCGTCCCCATGTCATCACACCGGCGGCATGGTGACGAAAAAAGGAAAGAGAGGGATGGGGTTTCTCTCGCTTGGCATAGTGGGCCCCCGGTTGGGGGCTCTCACGACGGGCTATTAGCTCAGTGGGTAGAGCGCGCCCCTGATAATTGCATCGTTATGCCTGGACTGTGAGGGTTATCATGGATAGTTCAATGTGCTCGTCAGCGCCTGACCCTGAGATGTGGATCATCCAAGGCACATTAGCATGGCGTACTCCTCCTATTTAAACTGGGGTTTGGTTTCAATATTAACCTAATACCGCTTTCATTTATGTGGTGGTTTTGCTAGTCAAGTCGTGGTTTGAAACCACGGTTTGATCTTTTTATTATTTTTTAATTGCCGAGCAATATTTATGTACTGTCACACATGATTTTTTTTAGTCGACTCGTGGTCTAAAACCAAGGTTTGATTTTTTTATAGTAATGGTCACACGTGATTGATGCTATTCGAATTACAGTTCTAAAAACACGGTTTGTCATGTTATTTAATTTTTGTACTTACTTCATATAGTAGATAGTTCTTCTAGTGAGATTTTGTTAGTGAATAATGTGTATTGCTTAGGTCTTGTAATGCATTAGACAGCAGTGTTTGGAATGTATTTGTAATGTTTAATGCATATGAGTTATATACCGGATAACTTACGTGGTGCATAACATATGCGACGTATAAGCTTGCACTGCGTATAAGCTTCAAGTTCACCTACAAATAGGTTGCTTGACATATGCATTCATATATAGATGTCCAGAGAGTACATGTTCGGGTTATAATGAAAGAACTTGTTGTGAACAATGATTAGGATCTTATAGAGTTACAGCTTGTGTCTCAAAGTGCGGAATTCAATGTGAATGAATAAAACAAGTAACATTAAGCACATACTTCATTGATAACATCAAATGTTTACAAGATATAACGCTTCATGAACTTTCTCTCTCTAGTCTCTCTCTCTAGCATATGACATGAATTACCAAAAGTCTAACTATCCATGCATAAGTCCTCTATTTATAGGAAACACATGAAAGTACTCATGGGGCACATAACTTATACGGAGCATATGTTATGCGCCGCATAACATATGCTGTCCCATGGGACTTATGCGCTAACATCATACACACATATACAAATGACATTTAAAGCCCTATACAATCAAAACTAAGATCCTAGCAATAGACATTATGCTCTAACAAACTCCCCCTTGGATGTTGCTAGGTCTTCGATCTTCAATATTCAATCTTTCATCCCAAAAACCTTTTCCATGTACTCCCTCCTCATGTCTTCCTATGAACGTTTGTTTAAGGGCTTGTAATTTGTGGGAATAGAAACTCCAACGCCCTTGTATTGATATTTCTTCAAGGAAGCAATTCTCATACTTTCCTTAATCTCCTATTCACACTCCTTCTCCTTTTGTTCTTCCTCTTCACCCATTTTAAACCATTTACTCTTCCAAACTTCACTAGAATGAATCATGTACTTTGTACTCATGACAGATCTTCACCCCTTTCTGGTATTGCATAGCCGACACATGATGTTTATCACGTGACACTTGTATCTTGCACTTATACAACGTCTCTATGTTTTTCTCCGAGCAATTCACCACCACATCGGATACATCACATGGATCACATCCCATACTCTATCTCTGTTTAGCACAATCTGAGCTTCTCCCCGGTTCTCATCATAGTACCACCATCCGAAGTATACATGGAAGTCTTGTTCCATTGGTTACATAGGAATCACTTTCAAGGTTTCATGCTGCTTGTATCTCCATGTCTTGACAAAATCATCCGTTTCAGGATCTTTCTTTACACGAGACACATGGAGAAACGGTGTTTGAGGAGTCCAACTCCTGAACCTACACTTTTCCTGCTGTTTAATAAAATCCCAGATTTCCTTTACTGACCCTCTTTTTGGACAATTTAACAACTCTTTTTCAACAATGTCCACCACATCCATCCACGGCAAAGATTTCAACTCGCAGAGGCTTTCAAAATACTACACACCGTATGTTCTTCTGACAACAATTTTTCTTATCTTTGGGAGATAAGCAATACTAACCACTTTCCTGAGCTTTACCTCTTTCTCCTTTTTATAATACTTGAGAGGATTCAAGTATATACGTTTAGGCTCGATCTTCCTTCTTTCAAACCATTCTTTTTGTTCTTGACTGTTCACCTCTGCTTCCTCAGTAGACTTTCCCTTGTCAGATTGTACATGATTTCCTTGACTATCCAACTCCTGACTCAACATTTCAATCTCTTCATCAAATTCTTCATCGAATTTAGGAAATACTTGATCTGCATTGACATAAGTCACCGGTTCTTTGTCTAATTCCTTCTCTTGTACAGATTCATTTACCAGAACAACACTTTCTTCAACCATCGATCCTAGATCTTTTTCAAAATCAAAGATAAACTCTTCTTCAGTCACATTCAAGATACGGGCTAAATCCGCTCGAGTCACCTCAATCTCCCCCTCTTCCAATTCCTGTCCAGTAGATGAAAATCTAACAGGAGGCTTATAAGCAATAGGGTCAACATCCAGTACTTCAAGCTCACCTACATTTCCTCCCGCCTGAGTTTGTTCCTGAATAGGCTCACTTTCAAAAACTGGTTCAGTAACTGGTTCAGTAACTGTTTTAATAACTGTACTTGAACTTGAACCAATCAATACTCCAAGTCCTTGCCAACCTCATGCGTCTACCCTTAGAATCCGACTCAATATCTTCCAGATCCTTCTCAGAAGTAGCAGGATACACCTCTTCTTGAGTTACAGGTGTAACAACCTCCTTCTTGATAACTTTCTTTTGTTTCTTCTTCTTTGGAGCAATTGTCTCTTCTTCCGATTCTGACTCAATCTTAGTAAACCGTTTACCCATTGGTTTATAAGTCAACATCAGCCTGATCTCCTCTTCCCGATCCGAATCACTACCTTCATTCCTCCATTTGTTCTCAGTAGGAGCAACATAATCAGGATTCTTCAGGTGCCCAAACAAACCTCTAAACTTTGAAATATCTGCTTCTTTAACATACTTGTACGAAGCCAACCTAGCTAGATTGTTTCCAGTCACATGATCCAGAAAAATCTTAGGTCCTTCCTTTTTAACTTGAGGAAACACTTCCTCAACAAACATCTGCACAAACCTAGGATATTGTAACCACTACTCATCTCCAAAGATCATCTTCATGTTATCAAGAATCATTCGGGAGAAGTTGTGCTTCATATTGAAACACAGTGCAAACATAGAACACATCTGATAATCAAGTATATCATCATATCCTCCCTTTCGGTGACCAAGACAGTGAACCACCACATGCACTAAATACTTTTACGGTCTGGATAATCCAGTCTTCTTCAACACTAACATGTTCAAAGAATCTCCATAACCCATACGCAGCATGCACCCTTTCACCATATGCTCATCAAGCTCTATCGGATCTGACGATTCATCCTCGAACTCCAAAACTTTCCTGATCAACGCTTCATCTACTACAATCTTTTGTCCTTGCACTGTAGAGTAAATATCTATCCCAAACACCTTGGCATTCTTCTAGAAATCACACACGATACTCTCGTATGGATCCACAGAATGTGTAATGGCTTTATAGATTCTGGATCTCCACAGGAATGGCATGATCACCGCAAACTTCTTTGCCTTTGGATCCTCTTCGTTCAAATACGCACAAATGTTATGCTTAGGATCAGTAACGTTTACCTTTTTAACCATCTGAAAACAGTTTCAGATTCAATTGACACATAAGACTATACATAACGTATATGTATTCACAACGCATATGTAACTTCACGCATACGTTACTTCATGTATATGTATTCTTCAACGCATAAGTCTACACTCAGTGTATATGTAGATATCAACGTATATGTATATATCAGCGTATAAGTATAGACAAGCGTATATGTCCAAGTCTACGTATAAGTACCCTCAACGCATATGTCTTTTCTTAGCGGATATGTTTAACAACGTATAGGATATTTGAACGTATATGAATGTTTGACCAAGGTCAACGTATAACATATACTCCGCATATGTCCTGACATATGCGGCGTATATGTCTCAATATTTTGACCAAAATCAAAAATCAAGATCCAAACCACTTTTGAACATCCTAACCAACTCATAGCAATCGTTATTATTCGATTAGAACAAATTCATTGTCAATTTCCAAATTTTATTCTATTGAAGTCAATTTTTGACAGTTTATATTGACGTATAAGTATTAAATCTAGATCTGATCTCATTAACAAACTGACAATTCAATTAAGTATAATCATTGAACTCGTATAGTCAATCCGAATCTTGTATGATGTTTTATGATGACCAATACTAACTAATCTAACCAGTTAAGATAGATACGTGTTCTTATTTACTGTTTATCTCAAGATCTAACAACATAGACACCATCCCCACCTTTCAAATTTGGATTGGTGTGTGAATCACCAAAACAAATATCCAGCAAGCAACACAACCGCAATATTGTGTGAAAAGAGAATCAAAGCAGAGAGAATAAAAGTATCAGGCGCTTAAGTAATGGACTTATGCGCCGTATACATCCTTTATATACCTTCTTACTTATGCGGCATATAAGTTAAAGAAACTTATGTGGCTCATAACTTATGCGTCGTATAAGTTCTAAAACTTATGCGTTGCATAAATACATGCTTTAAATTTGACATTTTGTCCAATTCACACCAATGTAATGTTCCAAGTACAACTTAATGTCCTTGTACATTAAAAGAATAACTTAAATAAGCTCATTATAAAAACACACTGTTCACTAAGTCCAAATTAATGACCTTAATTAAAACAAATAGACGTTTTGATTTCTTTTGATCTGAAATTGAAAAACACAAGTTTCATTGTTTTAGAAAAACCCCAGAGAAATAGTTCACCCGCACATCAAGATTCGAAAACTAAATCAGAAATTAAATCTTTTTGGGTTTTTTTTAAATATATATATATATATATATATATATAACGATAACAAATAAAAACTAGAAATTTAACAAGATAGAAATCACATATTTTTGTGAGTTTGAGCAGGGAATCATATTAACCAAATTGCCCTTCCATCACAGTTTTATTTTCAGCGTTTATTATGACTAGTGTTAAGTCAGTCATTGATATTGTTGTCCACCTAAACTTTCTAAACAAATGATTCAGGAATTTCTGTGATACATTTAATTTGTTCAATTCGGCACAAGATATCAGGAAATACCAGTTTTAATCTTGATTCAGGCATAATTTGATTTTTACATAGACACCCCAACTTGACTTAATCCTTAGAATCAGAAGATACAAAGACTTTCATTTTAAGTATATCAGCATATAATCCCCACTACAAGACATACACCCGTTATCAAGCAATACCCTAAGGTCCTTTCCTATGGATAAGTATGCACGATTTCATCTGTCGGCTTGCATATGTTGTGTCCCTTGTGGTCCGTTTCTTAATGATAATAAGACGCGAGCAAGGGGAAAACGTATGTCAAACAGCGGATTTTGATCAAGTCAGTAATGAATTTAGTACATAAGTACTTTGCGATCAAGTTTAATGACTTATAAAGCAGCTTAGACTGTGGGTTTGCTTTGAAAGCGTTTTTAAATATTCATCAAAATGAATACCCAGATAATAAACCGCATAAAGACCCGATGGATCCAGGAACATTAAAGCATCCCATCAATACAGGATTTAAGGCCATGAGACCATACATCGTTGAAGCGTTAACCACTTACTGATAGCTAAGTTTTAACAAATTTAACCAATTATTCTGATTAAAAGGCTTGAGTATGACCAGCTATTACATTTCTACCATCATTATCAAGACTTTTGCTATAAACTAATACCCCATCAATTTGGCAATTTTTAGTTTATATCACTTACTTTTCCTTACTTGTTTGCTTTAAAGGCCTACCAATGCACTAATACACTTAAGCACACAGCCTTTTATGCCTACTTTTTACTGGATTTGAGACCAGATGATCAATGTACTATCATCTTCTCTTTTTGCTTCAGAAACTCATTTTCTGAGGAGCAACATTTTTAAATGTTTTTGACATTTTTGAAACTTTATACTGTTTTTGGCTTTTTCAAATTTTTCAACGTTTTTGGTTTTTCAGAAAATTTCTTCCCCTAAAAACAAAAGCAATATGAAAAATATATACAGAAAACATAAAGTGACTCTGATATTTAGGATCCCTAGGTATCCGACTCATCCATAATCTCGGTAACCCTCGTATTACCACCGCCCAAATTTTTTTAACCATTTAGTTTTAATAAGTATTTAAATCGTGACTTATCAAAAGCTTTGGTGAAAATATATGCTTTTTGTTCATCGGTTTGAATTTTGTCTACAGTAATTAACTTTTTTTCATAGAAATCACGAATGAAGTGATAACGTATTTCAATATGTTTAGTTTTTAGAGTGGTTTACTGGATTTTTTGTTATCAAAATAGGAGCGGTATTATCTACAAAGATAGGGGTAGTAAGAAAAATCAAACCGTAGTCCCGCATCTATTGTTGTATCCAAAGAACCTGAGAACAACAGAGGCGGCTACATACTCAGCTTCTCAGGTAGATAGCGAAACCGTAGTCTGTTTCTTGCATTGCCAGGTGACAAGACGCTTGCCGAAGAACTAACACCCTGCCGTTGTAGATTTGGAATTCAACTTACAGCTTCCATAGTCCAAATCTAAGTATGCCCTCAGCGCAAACTCATCGTCTTTTGGATACCAGAGACCGACCCCCGGACATCTCTTGAGATAACATAGAATTCTTTTGACGATCATGAGATGTAAAACCTTCGGATTCGATTGATATCGGGCGCACAAACATGTGGCATACATGATGTCTGGCTGACAAGCAGTGAGGTACATCAATGAGCCAATCATGGATCGGTATAAAGTTTGATCAATGTAACGCCCGTAAATTATCGTTAAAAGGGTTTATGCCTTGCAAAGCTTGTATTTTTAACTGAGGCCCATTCCCGCATCCTAAAGGACCTTATGGTCGTTCCTTTAAGTTTTGTTGTTCAACTTTTGACACAAGACATCTCAATTTTCAAATTTGAGGCGCTAGAGTGTAAATTGAATTTTATAACATGAAAACCCTAACCCCCACCCCCTATTCCGATCGGTAGCTGCTAGGGGGGGGATTTCTCCTGGTTTTTCATACATATTCCGGCCATCCTCCAGCCTCCCAAGTCTAATTCAAGGTCGGTTCCATCTTAATATAACTCTTTTTCAGCTTGTTGCATCATTATACCTCGCTTATTGGCCGAAAATCGGTTGTTTTAGGCTTCACCGGTGGCTGCCCATTTGAGCATCTTTCGGGGCTGTTTTGATTAAGGTTCTTGCTCAGTCATCTTCCTAGGTATTTCGTGGGTATCATAATTCAGTATCATGAGTTATGGAATTCGTTAGATTGGTCAATTGTTGTTGGTGTGAAAACTAGGTTTCGGTTGCCTAGTTTGTCAATTGTTGCGTCTAGCGCGTTGTTTGAGGGAATTAACAACCAACTCAGATGTTGTAGCCTCGGTATGATTTGTTGGCTGTGAAAAACTATCTTTTTGAGATATTGGGGCTGAATTGGTTGTCGGTTGCTCAAACGGGCCAGTACAATGCAAATTCGCGTTTAAATTGCTAGTTTATGCGTTGTTCAAGCGAATTGCCGACCCATTCAACTCATATAGTGTCGTGTGGACTTGCTGGCTGTAATTATACTTAGTTGGCTCCACACGGGGCTGAGTTGGTTGCTAATTACATAAACAACTCGTTAACGCACGTATTCGATGCAATTAACAACTTTTGGGTATAGATTGGAACTCCTTTGTCCCGGGAATTATCTAAGAGTGGTTTTGGTAAATACATGACATCGGGGGCTGATGTAATTGAATTTTGTAAGGTCAAGGCTTTAGGCCAATCAAACCATGTTAGAACGCCTCGTAGGATAAATGAGTTGATTCGACCGTTAGTAATTGTTGTTCGTAATCTGACAGGCGTTTGATTTGTAAGAGTACTTAGGGATTCTCTAGCTTGTTGTTTGGATGTGTGCCTCGTGACTGGTGAGTTCATCATGCCCCTTTTTAACTCCTTTTACGTTTTTGGCTGGCATACACACTCAATTACAATTTTACTCGTTTAAAACTATTTGAGGGACATTGTATAGCCTTGTTGTTATTTGTACATTTATGAAACTAGGTGTGGATTATATTCTATGCCTTAGGATATCTTAGACGTGTATTTGGTCATAAATTCCATAAGGTTATGCATATATTACATATAGTCTAGGCTCGAGAATATTATAGGCCTAGTGTTAATTGAATACACATAGACTTACTTGTATTGGTTTACTGGAATGACATATATATATATATATATATATATATATATATATATAGCCTTATAGCCTACGATTGTTGATGTTATTTAGTTCTTTGCGAGTAAGATATATGTGAGTAGGCCAAATGATATGTGTGTGCATGGTGATTATGACCAGGTCAAATATATTACTCGGGCTTAACCTGTGGTGGGGAGGCCCGTGTTGCATGATCATCATTTAGACGGGTCAAATATATTACTCGAATCCTTGACTTCGTGTCTCGTGATTCGTGGTGGGGTGGCCCGTCGTTTCTAAACCGTGATCGGGTCAAATATATTACTCGAGTTTTAACTCGTGGGGGGGGGGGGCTATCACGTGTTTAGTTTTGTTAAGCCGTGACCGAGTCAAATATATTACTCGGGTTTGAATCGTGGTGGGGAGGCTCGTGTCACATGCTTATGTCTTACCGTGTCTCGGGTCAAATATATTACTCGAGTCTTGACTCGTGTTGAGGAGGCCTGTGTACGCGTGTTTGACCGATGATAAATTGTTTGGTACTTATTTATCTAATTGCTTATTATTTTTTCTATTGTTTTATATATATAGCTTTTGAAATGAATTATGAACGTTGCTTACTAAAATGAGAACTCACTTAGCTCAAGCTGACTTTGTGTGTATGTTAGCTTGATTTTAAGGTTAAGGATTTGAGATTATCGCTTGGACGTGCTAGAGACTACTCGGACGGTTGAAGGCATTCCTAGTCGAGAACTTCTAGATAAATAGAATATTTTTTTTTATTTTATTTTTGGTTTTGGGCACCTTTTCCCGGTTTTTGGGAATTTTAATACTTATTATTTCACTGTTTCATTACTATGAACTGGTTTTAAATAAGATGAACTTGTTTGGTTTTAAATTTTTGTGAATTTTGGATATGATTACCAACTGTAGGATTCCCGAGATTCGGGGTCTTACAATCAACCTTCTCCCCATTGGGATCAGGACCGATACCATGATTCAATGGTAGAGGAGTACTGATTGCCGATGCATCAGTCATGTTGAATTTCAACAAGACGTCATTAACATACTTAGTATGGTGGATAAAGATACCATCAGATAACTGTTCCACTTGAAGTCCAAGGAAAAAATTCATCTCCTCCATTGCACTCATTTCAAACTTCAGTTTCATCACTTCCTCGAACTGCTTGCACAGATCATCGTTTGTCGACCCAAATATGATATCATCGACATAAACTTGCACGATCAGTAGATGTCCGTCAACCAATTTGATGAAGAGTGTACAATCGACTGTTCCTCTGATAAACCCATTGCCCAAAAGATGTTGGAACAATGTCTCATACCAGGCTCTCGGGGCCTGATGGAGACCGTAAAGGGCTTTATCAAGGAGGTACACTTTGTCCTTGTGGTTCGCATCAGCAAACCCCGGTGGTTGTCCTACATAGACTTCTTCACTGATTTTCCCGTTCAGAAATGCGGACTTGACATCTAACTGATAAACTTTGAACCCTTTCCATGAAGCAAATGCTAGAAAAATCCGAATTGCTTCTAGCCTTGCCACAGTTGCATAAACCTCATTGTAGTCGATACCCTCTCTTTGGTTAAATCCCAAAACAACTAGTCTCGCTTTGTTTCTAACAATAATTCCATTCTCATCACGTTTACATTTAAACACCCATTTAGTGTTTATTTGCTTCTTGTTCTTAGGCAAGTCAACCAGTTTCCAAACCCCGAGCTTTTCAAATTGCAGTAACTCCTCTTGCATAGCATTGACCCAGCTCTCCTCAGATAGGGCTTCTTTGTATGTTTTTGGTTCGACCTGTCATGTGTCTAAAGGCTCCACTATCCATAATCCAACGTGAATCGTGGGATCTTGGAAGCCCTTGCACACATAGAAAACCAATTTAAAGAAACTTGTAAACCCAGGCCTTCTTGGTCTTGGGTTGTTTGAAATTCTTGTATGACACCTAACATCTTCAAGATCATAATCACTTGATAATAAATCATCGCTTGTTGCAAGGGACTCAGATTCGACTTTCTTTTTCTCAACAAATATTGGAGGCTTTTGCACAATTTTGGCCACCCAATTTTGACCTACAATTTTGGTTTTATGGGACTATAAGCATTCCACATAGGTGGAGGCACTGCATGATAATCCTCACCAGATGTTATGTGCTCATTCACATCATCCTTAGATTTTGATGAAGTTATAGGCATAATGTGATCGAGAACATAAGATGATGCAGCATAGCTTACTAATTTTAGATTGACTCTCCCTGTCTCAATCTTGAGTGTTTGCAACTCAATTTTGAGAGCTGCATTCTCATCAGTATGTCTGTTAATGGCAATTTGTTTGTCCTCAACCATGTGTTTTAACATTGAAATGGTCTTTTGATCTTGTAAAATCTTTTCCCATAAATTCTTTTCACACGTTTGAAGTTTCATATATGCCTCATTAACAATGTTAAGATCAAACAATAATTTGTCATAATGCCTCTTAAACTCTTTAATTTCAAGAGTTTTAAACTCACATTCATCGCAAGGCAATTCACATTTTTCACATATGTTTGAGTTTAGAATTACCTTATTTGCCATGAAAGCATCATCAGTTGGTGAGCACTCTTCATTTGAACTGTCAGACTCTTCATCAGTCATGTCTTTAACAATTTCATTAACCAACTTCTTATTTGATTCTTCAACCTTAATTTATTTCTTGACTTCTGATTCATCCACATTATCTTCCTCACCAAAATCAATCTTACCATGTGGTACTTCCTCGCCATTAAACCAACCTGCAAAACTTTAAATTATATCAAGCGGAAATAATGAGGTAAGATAATCAAAAGGAACCGTGTGAATTTTATCATATGTTCTTGGCAGGTCATCATCAGAATCATCTTGATCAACTTCTTAATCAACCTTGTCACCCTCTATGTTATCAACCTTCAACTCTTTATCCAAACTTTCATTTTCAACCAATTCATCCTCCGGCTTGTCTTCTTCCTGTATATCAACTATCTCAACTTTTTCTTTATCCTCAACCACTTCTGCTATATTTCCTGAAACACTGAGTTCCAGTTGAACCCCTCGTCCACCTGTGCAGTAGCAGCCTTTTGTTGTGTTGTTGATGCTTCGGATGATTTGTTTCCCTTAGAAGATTCAGCCTCATTTTGTGAAGGATGGCGATATATTGCTTGTTTGTAATAGTCCCTCCCAAATGGATTTGCAGCATTATCAACAACATTCTTGCTTGTACACTCCCGTTTGAAGTGTCCTTTTTCTTTGCATAGAAAGCATCTCACTTTGGATTTATTATATCCCAGTTTTGAATTGGATCCATCCAATACATTTCTTCCAGTAATCTCCTTAAACCTTTGAGCTCTCCTTATCACACTTGCCATACACCAACGAATATCAATCATTTCCATCTCTTCTAGGTCGATCTAATCATAATCTTCTTTGGTCATGTTGTAGTTACCAATTCTTCCAGTAACCTCCTTGATGCCATATGTTCCTTGACTGTTTCAGTGGTTAGGCACCCAGTTTTCTTCAAGTTTACAGCAATGTTGCACTATAAAACATCAGGGTCTTGTGTGTGAGAGGATTGAAATACTGGAATGGTGCCTAAGTAACTACTACTATATTGTGGAGTAGCAGGAGCAGTAGGTACACTTGTTACAAAGTGTTGGGTCGGATTTATGATAAGAAAGATTGGAATCTTCTCAACCTCCTCAGAAAATGGCTAAGTATGGACTTCGAGCAAGCCTAGACAATCGAGCATGGTTTTACTACTTCGAGCAAGGTCTTCAGAATCTTAAATGGTTAATTCTTCTAAGTGTTAAGGTTTCGAGCAAGCTACACTTCAACGAGCAAGAGTATTCTACTATCGAGCATGGATTGCCAATCGAGCAAACAACTTGATCATACAAGTTTTAACCAAGTGTTACGAGCACAGGATGATCGAGCACATGGGGACAAGCGTGGATGCAATAAGAAGATGTCAAGTGATCAAAGTAAGGACTTCGAGGACAGTTCAGTTCCCGAGAAAGATTTACATCCGAGCATGATAAAGATTGCTGAATAAGAAAAGCTGAAGACATCAAGAAGAATGAGCTTGCTCGATGGATTTGTTCGAGCAAAGCATGGACTAGTCAAGAAGAATGAAGTCTCCTGGAAGGGAATATCTTCACTGAAGATATTCTAAGTATAGTATACTCGAGGAAAGTCAACGAGCATACCTATCATAGTGAGCTTGCTCGAGCAAGTATGTTATCTTGCTCGAGGACTCAACACTTGTATAATTTTGTATTTCATTATGTAATGATTAGGAACTTCTAAAAGGAATATCAGGGTCTATAAATAAGGGTCCTAGGATACCTTTTTGGACACGGATTTCCAGACGGAATACAGGCTGGTATGCACTGAATACGAAAAACATTCCAAAGAATATTCTCTTTGTTTTCTCATACAATCGCCGCCGCCGTCACACAAAACCCTAGACATTCCTTTCACTGTTTCATTAATGACGTATTTATTACAGTGAATCTTTGTCTTTGAATGAGCTTTTATTGATTATCTATTATTGTTTTGTGTTTTCTATTTGCACTCCTTCGTTCCCACTTGTTGGATATCCTGATTCCATCGGGATATTTAACAGGCCTTTTGGGTAATCGAGTCAGTGTGTTCTTGTCAACCTATAGAAGGTTTCACCCGACTCACGGTCCTGACAAGTGGTATCAGAGCTTGAGTAAGTTCGCTGAAAGCCACGGGACAGAAGGTTGTGAAAAAGCTTGAAGCTTTACTTTGCTTTCACTACTGCAAACTCCAGATCTACTGAAATGGAAGACCAAGAAGTATCCACAAACAAGATTCCAAGGCTGCTTAGACAAGAAAACTTCATAAAATGGAAGGTGCTCTTTGAAGCAGCTGTGAACTACAATGACCCAGAGCTCTGGACTTCCATCACTGAAGGAAACTACGTTCCTTCAACAGCTCCAAACAACAACGCAACCGTTGAACTAAAGATGAAGAAGAGAGATGATAAAGCTTTGTCTATGCTGAAATTAGGGCTTTCTTGGGAAATCCTGACAACTGTAAATCATCATAAGACCGCAAAGGGTATGTATGATGCAGTTATTGAAATGTTTGAAGGGAACACTAAATTGAGAGACATCAAGAAAGACAGATTGAAACAACAGCTTGACAAATTCAAGTTTAAGGAAGAAGAAAGACTAAAGTCAGTTCTGCAAAGGTTCATGATGATTATGAATGAAATTAGAACAACAGACCTTCAGATATCTGATTTTGATCTGAACAAGAAACTTTTATCATCTCTGTCTGGTGAGTGGTACACTGCCAGCAAGTTCATCAAAGAAAAGACCAGTTTTCCAAACTTTAAATTGGATGATGTGATTGCCTTTCTCAAGGCTGCAGAACATGAGATGACTGAGAACCATATGATTCGAGAGGACAAGCCAAGTTTTCAAATGAACAATGCTCTTGTAGCACCAATGGGCAACCTCTCAATAAAGAATCAACAGCCTATTGTTGAGGAACCATCAGAAACAAGCTCATCTTGTAGTAGCCAATCAAGATTCAATGTTCAGCTGATTGAAGATGACACACCAACTCTAGCAAATGGGCAGACTACATTCTTGCAGCACAGCCCAACCCAAGGAACAAACTACTAGGCCTTGTTCTCCATGTTCACTAAGTCATACCATGCCTTTGTGGCCAAGAATCTGATAAATACAAGCATCGTGCAAGAAGATCTAGAACAAATAGATGCTGATGATTTAGAAGATATGGACATTAAATGGCAAGAAGCTATGATAGCAGTGAGGAGCAAGAGATTGTATAACAGGACAGGTAGAACAAGCTTCAATGGACCAACAGAAAGAATTGGATTTGACAAATCGAAGGCCATCTATTATAACTGTCAACAACCTGGACACTTTGCCAGAGAATGTAACATGCCAAGGCAAGCTGGAAATCAATTGAATCAAAATCAATTCTACCAGAACTAGAATCAAAATTTCCAGCAGCAAAGGAATCGGATTACCAACCAGAATCCCTACCAAAATCCAAACAGACCCCAACAGCAAACATTTCAACCTCAAAGAAACAACCAATTGCAGGCTCACACAAACCAGAACAAAACAAATCAAAACAATGTGAACCAGCAGAGAGACCGAGGAAATGTTGCAGTTACCAGGGTGCCACAGGATGGGGAATTTGATTGGAGCAATCATGTTGCTGAAATGGACAGGGCAAATGTTGCATTCATGGCAAAAGTGCGTGACCAGGCTGAATCTTCAAATACTCAGGTACAATATGATGTCTCAATTTCTGATCTTCTTATTACTATTGATCAACTTAATCAGGAGATTGGAAAATGGAAAATTGCGTGTGGGAGGAAGGAAGCCTTCTTGAATGTTTATGAAACAAGTGAAGCAATATATGAAAGTCAAATCAAAGGACTTGAAGATAACTGTATGATGGCTTACCAGACCCAATCAAGAATGACAATTGAAATTGAAGGGTTAAAGAAGATGTATGCAGAAGAGAAAATGAAGAATGCTGAATTGCAAATTAAAATGGATTTCTTGAAGAACCTTGTTTCTACTGGCAATATCGTGGGTTATGTTGATAAAATGATTGATGAAGAGAAGAATAAAAAGGTACCACCACCTTTTTGTGATAGCTACCCACTGAAAGTAGACAAGGAGAGTAGAAGTGAATACCTTGAGCAATTCAAAAATGTTTTTGATGACAAGAATGAGTTTGTGAAGAAGTATGTTGATGTGTATGTGGACAAGAATGGAGAATTTGCAGTAAAGAAGGGTGAGGAGCAAGAAAATGAGAAGAATGACAAATTGGTAAGTGAAAACAAGAAGTGGAGTGAGTACTCCAGTGAAGACAGTAATTGCAGTTGTGGAAGCTCTAAGTCATCCAAGGGCAAAAAGAAGAAAGGATCAAGTAAAAGGAAGAGTGAAAAAATTCCTCTTCTTCCAAAGATGACTCCAAAGATGAAAAGGCATTATGAGAAAATGAAAAGAGAACATGTGGTATTTGACTTCTGTGCTAGACCACAAACTGAGATCAAGAAAAGAACAAAAGAAACTGTGAAATCTACTTATGATCAGTCACATCCACCAATTTACCCAGTTTTTTCTAACCATGAGCTATTTGATATTGGGGATGTTGATTATGTGCCAATAAGAAGATATTCAAGAGAAGAAGAAGGAAGCTCATTAAGAACTCCCTCCAAGCTGAAGAAAATAGTGTTTGTCAAAGAAAAGTATCCACAGACAATTGACATCAGTGAACCAATCAAGATGGCTTTCTCAAATACCCTGTGTCCAAAGACCTCATTAGGCTTTGACTTTCCCAAACCCAGTGACAAAATCAAAGACAAACAATTTCTTGAGGATATGGGAAGCTATGCCAAGGTCTGGTGCAAGAAGTGTGATGCATAGGTCATCACACTGACTCTTGCTGGATTCTTAAGGACATCTTTGAAATTCCTGATGTGGTGAGTGGATTTGATATGAAGAGTTACAAAGAGATGTATCAGAATTACTTGAGTAGAAATAGAAAACAATCTGGTTGTATAGAACAAAAGGATATTCTTGAAAGAAAACTCAAGACCATTCTGAAAATCAAAGTAAATGAGAAAGAGCCACACAAAGCTGAGAAGAACAAAAGGTCAACTGATAAGGGAAAAACAAAGATCAGACCTGGAGTTCTTAATGGTGATGAAAAGTTTATGTTAAAACAGGGGTTTGAACCAAAAGGGTTCCAATGAAAGACAAAGAAGGAGGTAATTGAAAAGAAAACTTATGTGGTTGAGCAGACAGAAGAAGTAATCAAATCATAAGCAGTGAAGAAAGGATCAGATTCTGACACATAAGAGGATTGTGAAATTGTGTATGAAGACCCACCTCCTGCTCCACTTCCAACTCCTGATGAATCTTCCACTGACACTGAATTACAAACTGATGTAGTTTGTAAATCAAATTCAAACTAATTCTGTTTTATGTGTATGTGCAGGAACAGTCCTTGAACAAAAATGACTCATGGTATATGGACATTGGATGTTCTAGGCATATGACCTGTGACAAGAATGTGTTGATCAATTATGAAAAGAAATATGAATGGCCAGTTTCCTTTGGGAGTGATGAAAATGGAGGTAAGATTATTGGTAGAGGAACACTCACAAATGGCAAAGTATCATTTGAGAATGTACTGCATGTTGAAGGACTGCAATACAACTTGCTTAGCATTTCTCATGTCTATGGTAAAGGATACAAGGTGGCTTTCAATGATGAACACTGCCTGATATTGAAGCCTGAGTTTGTGATTCCAACTGATATGATTATGATGATGGCTCCAAAAAATGGCAACCTCTATGAACTGAGAATGAACAATGCAACTTCAAGAGGTGGTTCATGCTTTGTGTCAAAAGCAACTGGAAATGAAACTTGTCACACCCGGCCCTGAACGGCGGAAACAGCCGGGCGCGCGCGAGTGGGGATTGATACTTAAGCACGGGCCATTGCAAACATTCAAAGTAAGATTTTCATTGCGCGTGAAATGTTTAATACAAATACATTACATTGTTTAAAAATTACATAAAAACATCCAAGTGTAAAAACTGTTGAAGATTTCCACGCCATATCCCCTTGCGCGGCGGGAACAACCGCGCGCATCGAAGGGATAGAACTAAAATCTTCCAAAAAGCTAGTTTTAGATGTTCAGCGTGAGGTGCCCTAAGTGTGACTCCATGCGCTACCTAGTTATCTCCTGAAAGACACGTAAAACATTTGAATCAGTATAAACTGAGTGAGTTCACAAGTTTTAGTAACTTGATAAATCGTATTACATCATAATCTTGATAAAAATCATTCTGAAACATAATTCTGATAGCATCATTATAACACATGCTTGGTAAAACATAGTTCTATCAACATATTCTGATAAAATCGTTCCGCGGGTTGCGCGCGAACATTTCTGGGAACTGTGCTCGTCCGTGTAAGTGGCGCTGCCACTACGAGCGAAATAAGTAATACCGTCCCGTGGGTTACGCGCGGACACTTCTGAAAAATCGTGCTCGTCTGTGTAAGTGGCGCTGCCACTACGAGCGAATAATACCGTCCCGCGGGTTACGCGCGGACGTTGTGCCGGAAAACAAGGCGCTCATCTGCGTAAGAGGAGCGACCTCTACGAGCGGGCTTACTCCCATAGTACTGCCCCGTGCTAGGCACTCGTCTGTGTAAGAGGTGCGACCCCTACGAGTGGGTGGATCAAACCAGCAGTTCCTACACTTAGAGTTCCAATGGTAAAGTGATCACTTACTCGAATCTGGTGCACTAACATCGAAAACCATAGATAACCGTTTGCATTGCTCGTAAATATACCATAATGAAACATTATTTAAACACATAATTGCTTGTATTGCTTGTAAGAGTATCATGATAAAACATAATTTAGGTACGTGTCCCTCGCCCCGAAAACAGTTTAAAATAGTGAAAACAGTGAAAATAGGGGCTGTGAGACTCACCTGTGGTTCTTGTTAAGGGATTTAATCGAGATTCGGGTTTTCTTGGTGTTGGCCTTTGAATTGAAGGTCTAGAATACGATTAAATAACAAGAAGTATATATATTAAGATCAAGAAATAGGAGAATATAAGGGTTGGAAAGTAGATCTCAAGGTTATAATCTCGGCTTACCTAGTAACAGGATCGGAAATGAAAACAACGGATGCTTGAGAGATGATTAGTGCAAGTTTGCAGTTCTTAAGAGAGAAGTTTGAAGTGTGTTTGGGTGATAATTTGGGTTACATATTTATAGGCAAACTCAAGGGAACACAATCCCTTGCTTTAGGGAATTGTAATCTTTTCATAGCTAGGTGTAATGATGATAAAGTATGGAAATTATTATTATTTATTTAAAAGTGGAGGAGTAGATAAAAGATTTTGATTTGATTTGGACAGGACATGCAGGTCTGTGGTTGGTGAGAATAGGGTGCCTGACAGTTGACTTTTCATGTTACAGTATGCTTTTTCAGGTGCTTTTGTCAGTGTACAGTTAAAAAAAGTAGAAATTTCTGAAACACGCTACTGTTTCCTTTTGGGCGGGAATAATCCTCCTTAAATCTGGAGATTAGGCTAAGGGTTCTGCGCGTATAACTTTTTGCGCATAGCTTTCTGCGTGAAGGACATTTCTTTGCTGCGGGTAGGTGCGTAACCTTCTCGCAGTTAGGGACATTGAGTTTCATTTGTAGATTCTCCAGGTGGTCTTGGTATTTCAACATAGTGATCAGTCATGTTGAAGTCAATTCCATCTTGGAGCTTCAGACAAACTAGCTCTCAATGTTCCCGCCATGCGGGGAGGTTAGTTCCCTTCCGCACGCGCATAAACGATTTAGGATGCACCCGCCTTAGCATCATGCGGGACGGTCAACCCATTAGACAACATAAAGTTAAGTTTCATGAAAACATAAAGCCAAAACATTCGCGCATGGCGCATATAACATATGCCCACGCTGGTTTTTACATCGCGCGCTCGCGCAGGGCGCACATAACGTGCCCGTGCTGACTCTAACATAGCGCGCTCGCGCAGGGCGAACATAACAATTGCCCGCGCTGATTCTAATATAGCGCGCACAATATTCACAATCACCTAATTTATTAGGTTGATTACTTAGTTTATAGGATTGGGAAATTACCGGGTGTCACATTTTCCCCCTGTTAAGAGAATTTCGTCCCGAAATTTAGGAGACGTTGCTGGCAGAAGCCATGCTCTGAAAGAGGTGTGGGTATTTCATGCGCATTTGATCTTCTCTTTCCCAAGTGAATTCAGGCCCACGCCTTGAGTTCCATTGAACCTTTACTAACTTGATTCTGCTTCTGCGTAACTTTTGTTCTTTCCAATCGGTTACTGCTATAGGTTCTTCTACGAAGTGCAGTTGTTTGTCGATGTGAATCTCTTCCAACGGCAAAATCAACGTTTCGTCAGATAAGCACTTTTTGAGGTTGGATACATGGAACGTATCATGAACTCCACTGAGTTCGGCGGGTAAACGGAGTTTATAAGCAACCGGACCGATCCTTTCCAGGATCTCAAATGGTCCAATGTAGCGCGGATTCAACTTTCCTCGCTTGCCGAAACGGGGGACTCCTTTCCATGGAGAGACTTTCAAAAGTACTCTATCCCCTACTTGAAACTCCAACGGTTTCCTTCGCACATCTGCGTAGCTCTTCTGTCTGTCGCGCGCTGTCTTAAGGCGATCCCGTATCTGAAAAATCTTGTCTGTTGTTTCTTGGATCAATTCTGGACCAGTCATTTGCTTGTCACCCACTTCAGCCCAGCAGAGTGGGGATCTACACTTGCGCCCATACAAAGCTTCAAACGGCGCAGCCTTGAGGCTTGTGTGATAACTGTTGTTGTAAGAAAATTCAACCAATGGGAGGTGAGTATCCCAGCTACCTCCGAAATCGATTGCGCACGCGCGCAGCATATCTTCCAATGTCTGGATTGTTCGCATCGCTTTGCCCATCCGTTTGGGGATGATATGCCGTACTCATGTCAAGACGAGTACCTAAAGCCCCTTGTAACGATCTCTAAAACCTTGAGGTGAAACCGACTATCTCTATCAGAAATGATGGACACTGGGACTCCATGTTTTGAAACTACTTCTCGAATATACAATCGGGCTAACTTTTCCATCTTATCGGTTTCCTTGATCGGCAGGAAGTGCGCTGACTTAGTTAGCCGATCCACAATAACCCAGATCGTGTCATAACCCCCAGGTGTCCTTGGCAGTTTGGTGATGAAGTCCATAGAGATTTGTTCCCACTTCCACATGGGAATTTCTGGCTGCTGAAGCAACCCCGACGGCTTCTGGTATTCAGCCTTCACCTTCGAACACGTCAGGCATTTACTGACATACGTCGCGATGGCGCCTTTAAGATTGGGCCACCAATACAGCACTTTAACATCTTGGTACATCTTGTCTGCGCCAGGATGTACGGAATACCGCGTCTTGTGAGCTTCGTTTAATACTTGCTCGCGCAATCCTCCCTTGAGAGGGACCCATATGCGGTTAGCAAAATATCGAGTGTCGTTCTCTTTGAGCTCCAAATCCTTAATCATACCCCCAAGGGATTCGTTTTTAACAAACTCTGGTTTCAAGGCTTCTTGCTGAGCGTCTCGGATGCGGGTAGAGAGATCTGCGCGAATGGTCAACCTCAGAGCCTTGACTCGTAGCGTTTTTATTCGCCTCCTTCCTACTTAGCGCGTCTGCTACCACATTCGCCTTTCCAGGGTGGTACTTAATTTCACAATCATAATCATTCAACAACTCCACCCATCTTCGTTGCCTCATGTTTAAATCCTTTTGATCAAATATATGTTGAAGGCTCTTGTGATCCGTAAAGATTATACACTTTGTACCATAGAGGTAATGGCGCCAAATTTTTAGCGCGAAGACAACCGCTCCAAGTTCCAGATCATGCGTTGTGTAGTTCTTTTCATTGGTCTTGAGTTGGCGCGAGGCATACGCTATGACTTTGTCTCGCTGCATAAGGACACATCCGAGTCCCTGATGTGAAGCGTCGCAGTAAACGACGATGTCATCCGTCCCCTCGGGCAGAGACAAAATTGGCGCACTACATAACTTCTGTTTTAACATTTGAAATGCTGCTTCCTGATTTTCGCCCCAAACAAACTTCTTGTCTTTCTGAGTTAGCGCGGTCAGAGGTAGAGCTATCTTGGAGAAGTTCTCAATGAAGCGTCGATAGTAGCTAGCTAGTCCTAGGAATTGCCTCACCTCAGTTGGGGTTTTTGGCACTTCCCAGTTTTCGATGGCCTTGACCTTGGAAGGATCGACGTGTATTCCTTGCTCGTTTACAACGTGACCGAGAAAGTGAACTTCTCTAAGCCAAAACTCACACTTGGAAAACTTCGCATACAACTTTTCTTTCCTCAACAATTCCAAAATCAATTTCAGGTGTTGCTCATGCTCGGCCTTGGTCCAAGAGTAAATCAGAATATCATCTATAAACACAATTACAAACTTGTCCAAGTATGGTTTGCACACGCGGTTCATCAGATCCATGAATACAGCCGCGGCATTAGTTAGCCCGAAAGGCATCACTAAGAACTCATAATGGCCGTATCTAGTTCGGAAGGCTGTTTTCGGCACATCTTCCTCATGGACCCTAAGTTGGTGGTATCCTGACCGTAGATCTATCTTCGAATAATAACTGGATCCCTGCAAGCTGGTCAAATAAGTCGTCAATCCTCGGTAAGGGGGGTACCGATTCTTGACTGTCAGCTTGTTCAGCTCCCTATAGTCAATACACATTCTGAACGAACCATCCTTCTTCTTAACAAACAGTACTGGAGCTCCCCAAGGTGAGAAGCTTGGGCGTATGAAACCCTTATCAATAGTTCCTGTAGCTGATTGGATAGCTCTTGCATCTCAGATGGAGCTAATCGATAAGGCGCTCGAGCTACTGGCGCAGCTCCTGGACTAAATCAATACGAAATTCGACTTGTCGCGGCGGCGGTAATCCGGGCAAATCTTCAGGAAAAACTTCTGGAAATTCGCGCACTACTGGTAAGTCTTCAATTCTTCGCTCATCTCCTTTCTTCTCTACGACATGCGCCAGGAAGGCGTAACACCCTTTCCTTAGGCACTTGCGCGCCTTTAGGCACGAAATCAGTTTTGTCGCAACTCCCCTTCTTTCCCCTTGAATTACCAAGCTTTCTTCGTTCAACAGTGGGGATCCGAACCTGCTTCTCATGGCAATAACTTCCGCGTGGTTCTCGACTAACCAATCCATACCTACTACCATGTCAAAACTTCCCAAGTCTATTGGCAACAAGTTAATATTGAACCCGTGACCTCCCATGACTATTACACATTGTTCAGTTCTTTCGTTCGCGCATAACTGCCTACCATTGGCTAGTTCTATAGTATAAGGTGTGTCTAGACTACTGGTTGCTAGCCTAGGGAGTCTTTAAACTCGGCGGATATAAAACTTAGGTCAGCGCCAGTATCAAATAAGACAGATGCAAAATGGCCGTTAAGTAAAAACGTACCTGTTACCACATTCGGCTCTTCTTTAGCTTCGCCCGCGCCGATCACAAAAGCTCTCCCACGAGCTTGGTTTCCCTTTTGCGGGCAATCCCGACTAAAATGCCCTGGCTTCCCGCATGCGTAGCAGTTGTCACTGGCTCCAGCTTCCTTAGCACTGCAATTCACCGTCTTGTGCCCTGGCCTGTTACATTTGGCGCACGTGACGCTCGCGCATTCACCCTCGTGGTGAAACTTGCATTTGTTGCACCATGGGTAAGGCCCGCTGTATCCTTTCCTTGATGGCTCCGCGGCTTGGATCGCGTAAACCCTTGCGCTCTCCTGCTTCTTGAACGGTGGCTGCTTGGAGTCGGACCCTCGGTGGTGAGAGTTCCATTTCCTCTTGGAGTCAGAGGTTCGCTGCTCGTTTCCGCGCGTAGTCAACATACCCGCACGGACGGTATCCCTTGTAAGGGTGATGGCCCGCGCTACCGCCTCATCAAAGGTTGGAGGCGCTGCGGCGTTGAGCGGAACCCTAACAACAGGAGGTAACCCAAAGATATATCTTTCGATCTTCTTTTCCTCCGTGTTTGCCATGTCTGGCACCAACTGGCAAAGCTCGTTGAACCAGTTGTTGTAGGCGTCGATATCCGTTCCTACCATGGTGTGGTTCCAGAATTCCTGCTGCAGACTCTGGATTTCTGCGCTGAGAGCAGAACTTTCTCGTCATCATTTCCTTCAGTTCTTCCCAGGTCTTGTGAAGAGCAACTTCTCGCCCCAAAGTCTTCACTTGAAGCTTCCACCAAGACGAAGCTGCTTCTTGGAACATGCAAGTCGCGTAAAGGACCTTCTGGTTCTCACTACAACCGCTAATGGAGAGAACTGTCTCCATCTTGTCAATCCAGTTGTAGAGCCCAATGGCCCCTTCGGTACCCTTGAATGGCCAAGGCCTACAGGCCATAAATGTCTTATAGGAGCACCCTTTGTCCAAGGCTCCTGATTCGGGTTCTGGGGTCTCGTTCTGACGACCCTGACTAGATTCGGCCTTGCTGGCCTCATGCGTCGCGATCGCCTGCGCGATTATTTCCGCGAGTTCCTCGGGTGTCATGGTAATTCCCTTGGCTCTAGTTGGAGGCATTCTCGCTTTAAAAGAGTGAAAATATATTAAACTTAGCGCATGTATTCTGAGCACATAATGTTCTTTATCTTTATTCAATAGACACTGTGCGACCCGTGTTCCTAAGTGTGTGTATAGTTTCTTTTGAAAATATTCTTTGAAAAATATTTCATGCGATTCCCCAACGGTTATAGTCTAGGTTAAAACTTCTTTTCCTAGTTCGCTATAACCAGTGCTCTGATACCAATCTGTCACACCCGGCCCTGAACGGCGGAAACAACCGGGCGCGCGGCGAGTGGGGATTGATACTTAAGCACGGGCCATTACAAACATTCAAAGTAAGATTTTCATTGCGCGTGAAATGTTTAATACAAATACATTACATTGTTTAAAATTTACATAAAAACATCCAAGTGTAAAAACTGTTGAAGATTTCCACGCCATATCCCCTTGCGCGGCGGGAACAACCGCGCGCATCGAAGGGATAGAACTAAAATCTTCCAAAAAGCTAGTTTTAGATGTTCAGCGTGAGGTGCCCTAAGTGTGACTCCATGCGCTACCTAGTTATCTCCTGAAAGACACGTAAAACATTTGAATCAGTATAAACTGAGTGAGTTCACAAGTTTTAGTAACTTGATAAATCGTATTACATCATAATCTTGATAAAAATCATTCTGAAACATAATTCTGATAGCATCATTATAACACATGCTTGGTAAAACATAGTTCTATCAACATATTCTGATAAAATCGTTCCGCGGGTTGCGCGGCGAACATTTCTGGGAACTCTGCTCGTCCGTGTAAGTGGCGCTGCCACTACGAGCGAAATAAGTTAATACCGTCCCGTGGGTTACGCGCGGACACTTCTGAAAAATCGTGCTCGTCTGTGTAAGTGGCGCTGCCACTACGAGCGAATAATATCGTCCCGCGGGTTACGCGGCGGACGTTGTGCCGGAAAACAAGGCGCTCATCTGCGTAAGAGGAGCGACCTCTACGAGCGGGCTTACTCCCATAGTACTGCCCCGTGCTAGGCACTCGTCTGTGTAAGAGGTGCGACCCCTACGAGTGGGTGGATCAAACCAGCAGTCCCTACCCTTAGAGTTCCAATGGTAAAGTGATCAGTTACTCAAATCTGGTGCACTAACATCGAAAACCATAGATAACCGTTTGCATTGCTCGTAAATATACCATAATGAAACATTATTTAAACACATAATTGCTTGTATTGCTTGTAAGAGTATCATGATAAAACATAATTTAGGTACGTGTCCTCGCCCCCGAAAACAGTTTAAAATAGTGAAAACAGTGAAAATAGGGGCTGTGAGACTCACCTGTGGTTCTTGTTAAGGGATTTAATCGAGATTCGGGTTTTCTTGGTGTTGGCCTTTGAATTGAAGGTCTAGAATACGATTAAATAACAAGAAGTATATATATTAAGATCAAGAAATAGGAGAATATAAGGGTTGGAAAGTAGATCTCAAGGTTATAATCTCGGCTTACCTAGTAACAGGATCGGAAATGAAAACAACGGATGCTTGAGAGATGATTAGTGCAAGTTTGCAGTTCTTAAGAGAGAAGTTTGAAGTGTGTTTGGGTGATAATTTGGGTTACATATTTATAGGCAAACTCAAGGGAACACAATC
>NW_027500206.1:0-85223 GCF_021521415.1 Bidens hawaiensis
ATCACCCAAAAAGTTAAGATTATCGAGATCAATCCAATATTATTGTGTAGAGAAAACATGATTTATCAAGGTTTTGTCATGAAAAACTTTGTTAAAAACAGTCAAATATACAAGACACGATGGAAGTCTAAGCATGTCAATTGTCAAAATACCATATATATTCTGCCATAAACAATTTTTAAACTCTGAATATATATTTTGAGAAAAATATATAACAAGAATGGCTATTTTATTAAGGGAAAATACCGTAAAAAACCAACATACTTTTTGTTTTTTATCGTTAAAGTCCCTCGACAATTTTATGCACGTTAAAATCCCTTCACATGTCAAATTTGAACAGAAATATGTTATAACTTACAAAACAATATGAAACTAATTTATTTTCTTTTGTGTTTAGTTTTTTCCTTATAAGGCATATATACTAAACTCAATGACATGTTCGTTTTTTTTCCCAATTAATTTTTGCCTGTTATTTAATTATTATTTACTTCGTCTTTTTTCCAATTACTTTGTGGGTGTTTTTATATGTAGTTAACGAAAACAAAAATAAATGCAAAAACAAGAAAATATAATTTTAGAATTGCTAAAGTCATGTATAGGATTAACGAAAACAAAATAAATTTTAATCTTAGTAAATAGCGGAAGTAAGTTTTGAGTTTTTGTTTTGCTTTTTTTTTTCCTTACTGGTGTTCATTAAAACAACGTAGTATGTTTGAATGATTTTACATATAAGTTTAGGTGTCTAGCAGGTAACAACACTTTTCCATTCACACATATGTTTATGCATGCCATATAAGGAAAAATCTAAATACATAAACAAAAAAAAAATGTTTCATATTGTTTTTATAAGTTATGTTACATTTTTGTTCAAATTTGACATGTGGAGGGACTTTAACATGTAAAAAGTTGTTGAGGGACTTTAACAAGAAAAAACAAAAAGTATGTTAGTTTTTTTTATGGTATTTGCCCTTTTATTAATCACAAACATATATGAACCATGAGGGCATTTCGAAACAAATAATCAAAAATGTAATTACACTATACTTTATCCAGGTTGTATATTTTCTAAACAAATATATAATAACATATGTTTATTATCCGGTCAAAACGAGCGTGTTCTAGTCAGAACCGGAATTTCAAAGACCCGACGCGACATTTTAAAAATATATATATATTTCATGACTTGTAAAAATATTATATGGACCATACCAACGGGTCGTCGTTTCGCCCCTAAACATAAACAAGTCTAACTAGTTGGGTGGATTATGAATGTGAACCAACTCGAGTGATGAGAGACAAACATTAGACTTAATTTCTCTAGACGTAATTATGACACAGAATAGGTCACGTCGAACTCTAAGTTGCTAGGAGAAGACACCGATACCCTGGGGGTGGGGGGGAACATACTTCCATATTCATTCTTCATTTTCAAAAACACTTTTTTTAATAGGCTTGAACTTGTTTAGAATCATACTATATTATTTTTACGCGATAACACGAAAACAAGATACGACCTTTTATGGTGAGCATGAGTTTCATGTAACATAGCGCTAAAAGTCCCCATATCATTATCATAACCATTAACTTGTATAAGCCGAGGAAATATTGATAGATCTATTGGGTAAGACATGCCCCATTCATAAGGTTGTCGCTCAACCTTACCATTATGAATGTTTATTGTCCTAATTAGGTGAGCATTGCTGAACAGGGGCAAAATACGATTGTCTGGTTTGGTTATGAGCTCATTGCGTCACATATATTTCGTTTTCCTTGCAAGTCTATGAATAGGCAACAGTGCTTGTTTTGTTTATCGTTATAAATATATAATTACATAACCCATAGTTTTAGCTATACAGCGAGGGTCTCACTGCCTTGTTTTGTTATCAAGTGCGCGTAAATTTTACCAATGTTTTAAAGAAAACTATCAAACGTTATGAACATATATATACATTACGAAACATTTACATATTATTATAGTTTTCAAGTAAAACTATGAAACATTACAAAACATTTATATATTAATAGTTTTTTATTAAGATCATGTTACATTACGAAACATTTACACATTATTATCATACTTTTTGAGTAAAAGTATGGCACAGTACCAAACATTTACATATTAATATAGTTTTGAATAAAACTATGGAGTATTACAAAACATTTACATATAATTATTATAGTTTTTTTAGTAAAACTATGAGACACTATAAAACACGTACATATTAACAACGTTTTCAAAAGGAACAGTTACATATTTTCAATTGAGGTTTTCAAGTAATTAATCTTTACATCGTGTCTTTAAACCCGTGAACTCACCAACTTTATGTTGACGTTTTTAAGTATATTTTTCAGGGAGCTAACTTGGAATCACAACGTTATTAGGAATGATTTCGCATAAACAAAGGCTGCGAGAACCATGATCGTTGCATCTCGCGTTTCCGCCTTGGCGGGGTGTGACATGTTAACATGTTGTAACAATACTTTGCACCTGACAAATGAAAAAAACACACTTCCATTAATAATCCAAGACCCGGATTAAGTTGGGGTTGGGTACAATGAACACTAAAAATAACGGATGTTACAATATTCCCCTACTTTGAAAATCTCATCCTGAAATTAAGGAAAAACTACAACAAAAGCCATTGAATATAAATAAGAGATTTTAAAATATGAATTTTTCAAAGTAAATTTTAAATAGTTAAACATAACAAGAACTCTGCGTGAACCGAAAATGTTCCAAATGGAAATACAGTAAGGACACTAATATATATAGGAAGTAGCAGCGGTGTATCCATCATACCCTTATCATTTTTATATTTGCACCACTGTCCAAAACACACTCGATTCAAAGTTACGACACCCAATCGTATGTATTATGTCTTCCATGCGAAGACTTGGATAATTATGTTCCGGACCATATTACTTAGATCGTCGGATGGTCTACATACTCCATCTCATTATGTGGATTATTAAAACACAAACCTTTTTGAGAAAATTATAATCTTTTGTGAGCTTAACAAGTAATGTAGAAACACACTTCCATTAATAATCCAAGACCCGGATTAAGTTGGGGTTGGGTACAATGAACACTAAAAATAACGGATGTTACAATATTCCCCTACTTTTGAAAATCTCGTCCTGAAATTAAGGAAAAACTACAACAAAAGCCATTGAATATAAATAAGAGATTTTAAAATATGAATTTTCAAAGTAAATTTTAAATAGTTAAACATAACAAGAACTCTGCGTGAACCGAAAATGTTCCAAATGGAAATACAGTAAGGACACTAATATATATAGAAAGTAGCAGCGGTGTATCCATCATACCCTTATCATTTTTATATTTGCACCACTGTCCAAAACACACTCGATTCAAAGTTACGACACCCAATCGTATGTATTATGTCTTCCATGCGAAGACTTGGATAAGGTCTACATACTCCATCTCATTATGTGGATTATTAAAACACAAACCTTTTGAGAAAATTATAATCTTTTGTGAGCTTAACAAGTAATGTAGAAACCGAGTATATCTTTGAAACATCAAAATTTGTGAAAATTTTAGGTAGAATTATTTAGTTAAAAATAAAGTAACAATAAATTTTGAAATAAGAATTTACATGGAGAATTTTAAAGGTTTGAAAGAGTATAATTTTTGAATAACCGTAAATGAATATTCCTGATGAATCGAATCTTAATAGATTAGAGAACTTATGTTTTAACTAGATGTTAGAATATCCTTTATGGTCATAAATATCCTTATAGATCCTGGTTTTAGTAAATAGTAAATGTTTTAAAGGTAACTGGTTATAAGCCATTAGATTGATAGTCAATAAAATTGGATGATATACAGATAAGAGTAGGCGAATAATTATAACATTAGATAAATGTTCTTGAGGCAAAATCAAATCTAAACATAAGAACTTGAATACGATTCATAAATAAGAAAACTTGTTACAATACTTAAACCAAAAAGATAAGTAAACAAGATAAAATATGTTGATAATCTTCGAGTGATTTGCATCCTTAGTTGCGGTTGACTTGAAACATCAGGCCTTGCACACTTTGGATATGCTGATCATCACGAACTTGAGTTGCTAAGTTTGTGTAACGTCCAACTTTTGTTAAGCATTTAATAACAGAAAGTTTTGTTAATAGTTGTGTGTCGTTAAATTAATCGTGTGTTACGTATTTGAGAGTTGGAAGTGGGAGTGAGTGGTGGGACCCATGAAACCCCTATAAATATATAGACCAACCACTTCTTTTCTTTCTTTCCTTTCCTCTCACAACACACAAACACAGACACACACTCAAGAAACACACACCCACTCTCTCTCAAGACCCGAATCCATTCTGGGATTAAATTAAGAAAGAGTTTGGTGATTCAAGTGTCTTCAACTGACAAGAATCACGTCCAGATCCTCGAGTTGTCAAGATCTAAACTCGAACCCGCAAGCAAAAGGTAGGTTTCGGTTTAAATGGTTAAGTTTTATGGTTAGAATTGGCATGCAAATAGATATAATGATAGATCGGGTTGTGAAATGTAAGAAAAATATAAACTTGGGTGCACTTTTGATAAAAAGGTGGTGTTTGGACTTTGAGAGATGGGTTCAGGATCAGGTGCATGGGGTCAGAATGTGTCGAAAGTTGGGAAAGAGTAATAATCAGGTCCTGAGGAAGAGCCGCGAAGTAAAATGGCCATTAAAGGGTAAAAATGAAGAAAAAGAAGAATTTCGCATCGCATAAGCCATGCGAAGCAAAAAAAAGGCTATTTCGCATCGCATGACCATGCGAAGCGAAAAAGGTAATTTCGCATCGCACAGTCATGCGAAGCAAAACAGTTTCAAGCGAAGCGAAACAGTTTCATGTGAAGCGAAATTCCATGCATGCGAAGCGAAATTCTTCCATGCGAAATTTTATAAAATTCATTTTTCTGATGCATTTTTTTTATAGGACTGTTAATGAAAATAAAATTTTTCCGAGCTGACCTGGCAACTCAACCCCAGCCAGGGACGCTGCCCCTTGGACCCTGCTAGGGGCTGCCGCCCCTAGACCCCGCTACCAGGGGCGCTGCCCCCGGACCCCCGTTAGTTGAGGGTTTCATAAATTTAGATGTAGGAAGTTGTGGTAATAGATAATTGACACACGTAATGTATTGAACAGTTAGCCGTGCACAACTAATGAAGAGAATTACTATTAACGGCGAGAGAAATCGACTCCAGGTGAGTTCTAGCCCCATTTCTCTTTGAAATGTTTTCGGGGCTGCGTCTATACTCCTATGTGATAGTTAATACATTTACTTAATTGATAAGTGTATCATACGTGTATGACTATGTATTGGATGTTATTACTATATAATGGTAGTATGAATGAGCATGTATATATATGTATTATTTTATACATGAGACAAGTAAAATATGCACGTATGATAAAAGTATGGTTATTCGAGGTAGTAGGGACCAGACCCTTATAATATCTGTGATGTTAGGGACCGGACCCTTATAATATCTGTGATGTTAGGACCAGACCCTTACAATATCTGTGATGATAGGGACCAGACCCTTACAATATCTGTGATGTTTAATGTAGAATAGCTTATGGTATACCATAGGGTTTTATGAAAGAAAGTATGTAAGTACGTATGCATGTATATAAAGCATGTGTGAAAGAAATAATAGCAAAGTAAGGTATGAATACGTATCTTCGGACGCGTATGAGTAAGGATAGGAATGTATTGTATGTTAAATTGATTAACTGAACTCACTCAGCATAGCTGACTTTTAGTATGCGCGCAGGCAGATAGGTTGAGGCAGCTGGCTTGAGGAGGGACACATGGCACGAGTGTAACGCCCGTAAATTTCGTTAATCGGCTCGATCGTTTATAAATGTTGGTCAAAAAGCCGGGGTTTCATCTTTCTAATTAGAGCCTTGTAATACGTTTTAAAAGTCCGTTTGTCCATCCTTTTTTCCCAAAACATCCCCTCTTACGACTTAAAGTATTATACTAGTATGTAGCACCCGACATTTTTGTTTATCGGCATGCACGTTGTAGAGTTTTTATATTTATCGGGTTTGAACCGGCTTACTTCGGAGACCTCCTTGTCATACCCATAAGTTGAATTACTTAAGTTTCATTCAAGTGTCACAACTTTCAACTTGGAAGGGCCAGAACGTAACATTTTATATTATAATCAAAAACCAAAACCCTAGCCCTCCTAGAACCTGCGATCGGCAGCAGCAACTCACCCAAACCATCCGATTTTTCTCTTTGCAGCTGTGATTAGGCCGTAAAAATCCAATTCAAGGTTAGTCCCATGTTCTCTCTAGCCTTTTACACCTTAAACCATCCTTATACATCGCGTATTGGTCGTTAAGGTTGAGTTTTGATGATAACAGTTTGCTGACAGATTCGTATACGTTTATTGTAGGGTCTGTAACACGATGGAAATATACTGTTTTTGATCGATTCTTGATTCCATGATGTTCTACTTTGAGTCTAGTTTTCAGAAAGGTATAATACGTAATTTTTGGACGAGATTTGAATATTTTTTTATGATTTTATAAAATCGAGTGTCAAACCTGATGCGGGACGACGGATTCTGGTCCGTCTTCCCAACATCATAACCTTTTTTCGACAAGTCTAAATTGGTTGGTTTCACTTATGGAAGTTACTATTTTGAGTTAGGAACCAAACCTAATTGGAATCGTTTAATTTGGCTGGGTAATGAATTTTATAAAAATAAAACCATTTTGTTGCGCAGCTGAAATAGCTGCACATACCTTATTGTGTTGGAAGAATTTTTATGATTTTTGTGTCCACTAGAAAAATATAATAAAAATATTTTTATAAACTTAAGATATTTATGCAACACTGGTAAAAATTTAATAATTTAATTCCATAGTTTTCCTATGTAATAAAATACATCTTTGCATGCTAAAATCTGCATGTTATATTTGTATTGATCGATAAGTTTGTTTTAGGCTTAACCGGTGGCTACCCTTTCTCGCATCTTTCGGGGCTGTTATAATTGAAGTTCGTGCTCCGTCAACTTCCTAGGTATGTCACTTACAACATACTAAAATTTCTTGGCCAATGGAGGTGTTTAGGTCGGTCAATCGATTTTAGTTCGAAAACTAGGGTTTATCGGGTGTAGAATTGTAAATTGTTGAGTTTGATGCGTTAATCGGTTGGATGACCAACCGAATCAGTTTGCATGGCCCTAGGGGAGTCTAAGGGCTGTGGGAAAATTATATTTTTGATACTCGGGGCTGTTTTGGTTGATGATTGGTCAATCGAGTCGGCGGTGCGCGAATTTTCGTTTAAATGTTAAATTGAAAGTTGTAAAAAGGAACCGTCAACCCTATCAACTCGGGTGACATAATTATGATGTAAGAAAAGGTTAAGATGGGAATTTAGTCCATTTGGGGCTGATTCGTTTGACAATTGGTTTTAAGATTTATACGCGCGTATTCGACTCGATTTGATTACCGGCGGGTGAGTTGTGCATCATGGTTAGCCCCGGCCATAATCGTAGGATGGATTTGGTTAGTTGAAGGCTTTTAGGGCTGAGGTAGAGTAATTGGGTTTGGATTGGGCCTCGGCCCAAGTGGTTGGGCCTTGGGCCAAGTTTTGGGCCTTGGGCCAAGTTGTTGGGCCTTGGGCCAAGTGTTGGGCCTTGGGCCAAAGTGTTGGGCTTGGGCGGCCCATTAGGCAAGAGTGTTCTTTCGGTCTAGCTTAGTAACGCGTTGTGTATAATTTTACAGGCCCTTGCTTGTGATTGTGCACTTAGGGATTTCCTAACTCGTTGCAGGTGTTCGATTGATTTCAGGTGAGTTCATGATGCCCTTTTTACTCTTTTACGTTTTGGGCTAGCATACACACCGAAATACAATTTTAAATGATTTTACTCGTTACAATGATTTGAATAGTTTTACATGGTCTCACTCGTGATGGTGCATTTTGAAAGCTATATTTGAATTATTTTATATGCCTTAGGATATTTTAGACTCGTTCATGGTCTTGTGTCCTTAAGGTTACATACACTATTGATGGTCTAGACTCGAGGACGTTAGCAGACTTGGTAGTAATTGAATATGAGTAGACCTATCTACTTAGTTCCCGTATGGGATGATATATATATATATATATATATATATATATATATATATATATATATTTTATGTAGGAATATATATATGTATGTATATATGGAGGTATGTATGTACGTATGAGGATGTGTACCTTATAGCTTACGATTGTGTAATGATATTTAGTTTCTCGTGACTAAGAATGATGTATGTAGGCTTATTGATGTGTGTGTGCATGGTGATTCACGGCCGGGTTAAATATATTACTCGGGTTGTACCCATGGTGGAGAGGCCCGTGTGACGTGATCATCATTTTGGCGGGTCAAATATATTACATGGGTTTTAAAATCCCGTGGTGAAGAGGCCCGTTGATGTTGAGCCGTGATCGGGTCAAATATATTACTTGGGGAAGACCCAGGGTGAGGAGGCCCGTATTACGTGCTTGGATGTATGAGCCAGGATCGGGTAAAATATATTACTTGGGTTGCACCCGTGGTGAAGAGGCCCGTACCCCGTGCTTGGATGTATGAGCCGAGATCGGGTCAAATATATTACTCGGGTTGTACCCGTGGTGGAGAGGCCCGTATCTCGTGCTTGGATGTATAAGCTGTGACCGAGTCAAATATATTACTCGGGTTTGACTCGTGGTGGAGAGGCTCGTGTCACATGCTTAGGTCTTACCGCGTCCGGGTCAAATATATTACTCGAGTCTTGACTCGTGGTGGAGAGGCCCGTGTACGTGTGTTCGACGATGATTGTATTACTTGGTGAATTATATATAATTTATTTTATTTATACCTTCTCTATTGTTTATAACTATAGCTTTGAAATAAAGTATGAATTATTGTTTATGAAAACTTGAACTCACTCAGCTTAAGCTGACTTTGTGTGTATGTTAGATTGACTTTCAGGTTGAGGATTAGAGATTTCCTCTTGGACGTGTTAGAGACTACTCGGACGGTTGAAGGCACATCTAGTCGAAGAATTAATAACGCAAACTGTTTCTTTTAAATTATTACCATAAGTATTTAAATTTTAATTTTGGTCACTTTCCCTTGTTTTGGGAATTTTGATGTTATCTATTCCGCTGTTTACTACTCTGAAACGATTTTAATGAGATGAAGATTTCAAATAAAACGAATATTTTATTTACAATTGATTTTGGACACCTGTACCCGTGTTTTGGGATTTTTAATACTTAAACTTTTCCGCTGTTATTTACTCTGAACTTGTTTTAAATACAAAGAATCGTTTGGTTTTAAATTTTTGTGAATTTGTGGATGTGATTACCAACTGTAGGATTCCCCGGATTCGGGGCCTTACAATGAGCTAAAGAAACTGGCATCCATGAGGAAGAGTCAAGACTATTTTATGTTATGTTATGAAAAGACAGTTTGTATGTTAAGACATGAATGAATGTTTGTAATGTGATGTTTGAAGTTTTAAATTATTTCGCGAAATTTTAAATTAACTCTGATTTTAGAACTGTGTTTATGAGTAAATCCAACATCAAAGTAGGGTTACCGGGAACGGGGCTTTACAAGTTGGTATCAGAGCATAAGTTCGAGATGAATAAGCATCCTACATGCTTAGACTCGAACAGAGAATGGGACTTAAGGAAGAGAAGAAAGAAGATGCCAGTCCAAGAATGCCATGTGTCTCCCAAGCAAGCTTAGAAAAGTGATCACCTTGTGTAAGTTGATCCTGTGAATAGTAAAGAATGAGTAAGAAAGCTAACATAATAACTAGATATATAAATGCTTGTTATATGTGGCGATGTGAAATGTACGATTGTCTAATTGTTATAATTGGAACCTAGCACAAGGGGACTCACAAAGGGAAGTGTAAAGGACATGGAGAGTAACGTGATCAGCTAATCACAACTGGCCACTGTTATTACCTGTTAGCCTTACTATCCTCGTACTAAATATTTCCTATAGTGACGACATTTATGTTTTCCTATAGAATACGAATGGCTGGTACTAAGAAGACTTCTGGGCAAGGAGAAAGTTCGAGACGCCGTGGTAGGCCAAGTGCTACCCAAGTAGCCCCCGAGCAACCGATTATGGAGTCTGACGAAGACAGAAGCGTGACGGTGCGAGACGAAGGGAATCGGCTTGACCCGGCGATTCAAGCTGCTATTACTCAAGCAGTAGCTGCTGCACTGCAGCATCTCCAACAGGAAAGGCCAACTGGGAGTCGTGCGGGAACTGTTGAGGAAATTGGAGAGGGTAGTAAAAAGGACGAAAAGGCTGAGAAAGAGGGATCAAGTGAAGGTGGGTCTGTGAAGGCCAATGATTGTAGGAAAGGCCGAGGTGGGTGCAGCTACAGGTTGTTTAAGGGTTGTGACCCACCAAAGGTTTCTGGTACAGGGGATGCAATCGCTACTCTCCAATGGATAACCGCAATGGACAAGGTTATCCGAATTAGCGAGTGTAGCCCCGACCAAGCAGTGGGTTTTGCTACCTAGTCGTTTGGGGATGAAGCTATGTTTTGGTGGGAGATAGTAGAGCAAAGGAAGACTACTGCTGAGATAAAGGCCATGAAGTGGGAAGATTTGAAGGAAATGGTTATGAAAAAGTTCTGTGCTGATGCTGAAGTCTAAAGGGCGGAGATGAAGTTCCTGAATTTGCGGGCGGGGACGACGACACTCCGCGAGTACACTACTGAGTTTAACCGTATGTCAAAGCTGGTGCCTGATATGGTGAACACTGAGGCTAAAAGAATCAAGTGCTACTTGAGGGAACTACCACAAACTGTCAGCACCTTTGTCCGGGCTAGTAAACCTGCTACTTTTGATTCTGCTGTCGAACTTGCAGAAATGGTTTATGACGACCTGGCTGTGGATGACGTGGTGGTGGAAGAGCAGAAGGAGAAGAAGTGGGTTGCTCCTGCCAAACGATCTGGTACTCAAATGTGGAACCCCAAGGATAAGAAGCAGAAAATGTGGGAGAAAAAGGCATGCAAAACTTGTGGAAAAATGCATGGTGGTGAGTGCAAGTGGGGTAGGAGTAGTGAGGTGTGTAACAAGTGTGGCAAGGCCCATGGTGGGGAATGCAGGCAAAGGTCAAATGCCTGTTATAAATGTGGAAAGCTGGGGCATTACGCTAACGAATGCAACGCGAAACCCGCCTGTTACAAGTGTGGAAAGACGGGTCATATGGCAAGAGAGTGTACTGAATGTGAAGCTGGGGGAATCGGTAAGAAGGATGCTGAGCATACTAGGCCAAGGACCAGAGCCTACATGTTGACACAAGAATAAGCTAAACAAATCCCAGATGTCGTGACAGGTACATTTCTAGTAAACGGTATTTCAGCTTCCGTATTGTTTGACTCAGGTGTGACCAGGAGTTTTGTAGCTACCCAGTTTTGTAAGACAGCTAAGATGAAATGTTGTCGTGTGCCTGAAACTTTTATGGTAGAAACCACTAACGAGACCTCAGTTAAAATTATGAGATTGGTCAAGAATTGTAAAATAGAATTGGAAGGACACGAATTCCCTACTACCCTGTATGTTTTAACCTTAGGAGGATTCGATGTAGTATTGGGGATGGATTGGTTGTCTGAATTTGAAGCTCAGATAGTGTGCAGAAGTAAATTAGTAAGATTGAAGTCTTCGGATGGTAGTTCAGTAACGGTTTATGGTGATAGAGAAAGTGCAGGGCTTAATGTCATTTCGATGATAAAAGCCGAAGGTTTGTTAAGGCGAGGGTGCAGTGCCTACCTGGCGTATGTTGTCAAAGCTACGGCCGAGACGAGGGAAGTGAAAAACGTTCCTGTAGTGTGTGACTACCCGAAAGTTTTTCCCGAGGACCTTCCAGGGTTACCACCGGAACGAGAAGTAGATTTCCAGATAGAATTAATTCCGGGAGAACAGCCCGTCGCGAAAGCACCTTACCGTTTGGCGCCGTCCGAGATGAAGGAATTAATGTCCCAACTACAAGAACTCCTCGAAAAAGGTTTCATAAGGCCGAGTGCTTCCCCGTGAGGCGCGCCGGTGTTGTTTGTTAAGAAAAAGGACGAAAGTATGAGGATGTGTATCGATTACAGGGAGTTAAATAAGCTTATGGTGAAGAATAGATATCCATTGCCACGAATTGATGATTTGTTTGATCAATTGCAAGGTGCTAGTTGGTTCTCGCGAATAGACCTCAGATCGGGTTACCATCAATTGAAGGTGAAAGAGGCAAACATCCCTAAGACAGCATTTCGGACGCGGTACGGACACTAAGAGTTCCTTGTGATGTCGTTTGGTCTAACCAACGCTTCCGCGGCATTTATGGACATGATGAACAGGGTATGTCGGCCGTGTTAGACAAGACGGTTATCGTTTTTATTGACGATATATTAATTTATTCAAAGACCGAGTCTGACCATGCTGAGCACCTGAGGGAAGTATTGGAAGTTTTGAAGAAGGAGAAATTGTATGCAAAGTTCTCAAAGTGCGCATTTTGGTTGCGAGAGGTGCAATTCCTAGGTCATATAATCAATTCAGAGGGGATTACTATGGACCCAGCCAAGATCAAAGTGATAAAGAATTGGAAGACTCCGCGACACCCGACCGAGATACGCAGTTTCCTAGGGTTAGCTAGCTATTATAGGAGATTCATTCCAGGCTTCTCTAAGATAGCCGCACCGTTGACAGGTATGACCCAAAGGACTGTGGTGTGCGATTGGGGTAGATGGAAAAAAGAAGCATTTGAAGAACTAAAGAAAAGGCTCATGCAAGCTCCAATCATTGTTCTGCCCTATGGAGAAGAAGATTTGGTAGTTTGCACTAATGCTTCATATCAGGGGTTAGGTTGCGTGTTAATGCAACGAGGGAATGTCATAGCTTACACGTCTAGGCAATTGAAAGTTCACGAATGTATGTACCCGACGCATGACCTAGAGCTAGCCGCTGTAGTACATGCTCTTAAGATCTGGAGACACTATTTGTATGGTACCAAGTGTACTATATACACGGACCACAAGAGTTTGAAATACTTCTTTGAGCAGAAAGAGCTGAACATGAGGCAGAGAAGGTGGTTAGAACTGATAAAGGATTATGATTGTGATATCAAGTATTACTCGGGAAAGGAAAATGTGCTTGCTGACGCCTTGAGCCGGAAGAACGCAGAAGTTATCGCAATAGTAAAGTCTTATAAGCTGATAATCAACTCAGATTTCTTTAAAGAGATCAGCAAGGTTCAGTCAGAAGTATTGGTAGATGAAGGGTTGATGAAGAAAGAAAAGATTTTTGGCTAGCAGAACGAGTTGATAGATAATACTCATGGTGTAATGACCAGGTTTGACCGAATGTGGATCCCACGACATGGGAAACTTAGAGGTCGAATTCTAGACGAGGCCCATAAGTCTCGGTACTCGATTCATCCAGGATCTACCAAGATGTATCAAGACTTGAAGAAGGACTACTGGTGGCCGAGTATGAAGAATGAAGTAGTAGATTATGTAGGTAAGTGTTTAACTTGCCTACAGGTTAAGGCCGAACAGCAGAAACCATATGGAAAGATGCAGCCGTTGGAGATACCAGAATGGAAGTGGGAACACATCACCATGGATTTCATAACTAAGCTACCGCGTATAGATAGAAGTCATGATACCATATGGGTGATTGTGGATCGTTTGACTAAGAGTGATCACTTTTTGCCTATACGAGAGGCTACCTCGTCAGAAACGTTGGCAAACGTGTTCATCAAAGAAGTGGTTACAAAGCATGGGGTGCCGTTATCGATTGTGTCAGACAGGGATACCCGCTTCACTTCAAGATTCTGGAAAAAGTTCCACGAAGCCATGGGAACAAGACTAAACATCAGCACGGCGTATCACCCTCAAACAGATGGGCAGTTTGAAAGGACTATCCAAGCCCTTGAGGATATGCTACGTGCTTGTGTGTTAGACTTTGGAGGAAGTTGGGATGATCATCTGCACTTGGCAGAATTCTCTTACAACAACAGTTATCATTCAAGTATCGGCATGCCTCCTTTCGAAATGCTGTATGGAAGACGTTGTAGAACTCCTGTATGTTGGGGAGAGATTGGTCAAAAGGAGATTGGAAGTTTGGAAGTGGTGCAAGAAACCTCTTCGAAGTTTGATCAGATCAAGGCTAGGATGAAAGCTGCTCAAGACCGCCAGAAGTCATATGCAGATAAGCGGAGATGGCCCATTGAGTTTGATGTTGGAGACCACGTGATGCTTAAAGTCTCACCTTGGAAGGGGATTATTCATTTTAGAAAAAGGGGAAAGTTGAGTCCAAGGTACATAGGACCGTTCAAGATCGTGGCCCGAGTGGGTGAAGTGGCTTACAAGCTTGATCTACCTGATGAGCTGGAAGGAATCCACTCTACCTTTCATGTTTCTCACTTGAGAAAATGTCTAGCTGACGACACATCCCATGTGCCACTACTGGACATCGAGGTAGACGAGCAATTGAATTATGTCGAGCAGCCCATTGAAATAGTCAACCGCAAGGAGAAGCAGCTTCGTCGTAAGGTTATTTCCCTAGTGAAAGTGATATGGAAGCACCGTCGGATGCTACTTGGGAAGTTGAAGAAGAAATGCGCAAGTTTTACCCTGATTTGTTTAAATAATAGTTAGGTTTCAGGGATGAAACCTCTTTTAAGGAGGGTAGACTTGTAACGTCCAACTTTTGTTAAGCATTAAATAACAGAAAGTTTTGTTAATAGTTGTGTGTCGTTAAATTAATCGTGTGTTACGTATTTGAGAGTTGGAAGTGGGAGTGAGTGGTGGGACCCATGAAACCCCTATATATATAGACCAACCACTTCTTTTCTTTCTTCCCTTTCCTCTCACAACACACAAACACTCAAGAAACACACACCCACTCTCTCTCAAGACCCGAATCCATTCTGGGATTAAATTAATGAAGAGTTTGGTGATTCAAGTGTCTTCAACTGACAAGAATCACGTCCAGATCCTCGAGTTGTCAAGATCTGAACTCAAAACCACAAGCAAAAGGTAGGTTTCGGTTTAAATGGTTAAGTTTTATGGTTAGAATCGGCATGCAAATAGATATAATGATAGATCAAGTTGTTAAATGTAAGAAAAATATAAAATTGGGTGCACTTTTGATAAAAAGGTGGTGTTTGGACTTTGAGAGATGGGATCAGAATCAGGTGCATGGGGTCAGAATGAGTCGAAAGTTGGGAAAGAGCAAAAATCAGGTCCTGAGGAAGAGCCACGAAGTAAAATGGCCATTAAAGGGTAAAAACGAAGAAAAAGAAGAATTTTGCATCGCATCAGCCATGCGAAGCGAAAAAAAGGCTATTTCGCATCGCATGACCATGCGAAGCGAAAAAGGTAATTTCGCATTGCACAGTCATGCGAAGCGAAACAGTTTCATGCGAAGCGAAACAGTTTCAAGCGAAGTGAAACAGTTTCATGCGAAGCGAAATTCCATGCATGCGAAGCGAAATTCTTCCATGAGAAATTTTATAAAATTCATTTTTCTGATGCATTTTTTTTATAGGACTGTTAATGAAAATAAAATTTTTCCGAGCTGACCTGGCACCTCAACCGCAGCCAGGGGTGTTGCCCCTTGGACCCTGCTAGGGGCTGCCGCGCCTAGACCCCGTTACCAGGGGCGCTGCCCCCGGACCCCCGTTAGTTGAGGGTTTCATAAATGTAGATGTAGGAAGTTGTGGTAATAGATAATTGACACGCGTAATGTATTGAACAGTTAGCCGTGCACAACTAAAGAAGGGAATTACTATTAACGGTGAGAGAAATCGACTCCAGGTGAGTTCTAGCCCCATTTCTCTTTGAAATGTTTTCGGGGCTGCGTCTATACTCCTATGTGATAGTTAATACATTTACTTAATTGATAAGTGTATCATGCGTGTATGACTATGTATTGGATGTTATTACTATATAATGATAGTATGAATGAGCATGTATATATATGTATTATTATATACATGAGACAGGTAAAATATGCACGTATGATAAAAGTATGGTTATTCAAGGTAGTAGGGACCAGACCCTTATAATATCTGTGATGTTAGGGACCAGACCCTTATAATATCTGTGATGTTAGGGACCAAATCCTTATAATATCTGTGATGATAGGGACCAGACCCTTACAATATCTGTGGTGTTTAATGTAGAATAGCTTATGGTATACCATAGGGTTTTATGAAAGAAAGTATGCAAGTACGTATGCATGTATATAAAGCATGTGTGAAAGAAGTAATAGCAAAGTAAGGTATGAATACATATCTTCGGACGCGTATGAGTAAGGATAGGAATGTATTGTATGTTAAATTGATTAACTAGAACTCACTCAGCATAGCTGAATTTTAGTATGCGCGCAGGCAGATAGGTTGAGGCAGCTGGCTTGAGGAGGGACACATGGCACGAGCTAAAGAAACTAGCATCCATGAAGAAGTGTCAAGACTATTTTATGTTATGTTATGAAAAGACAGTTTGTATGTTAAGACATGAATGAATGTTTGTAATGTGATGTTTGAAGTTTTAAATTATTCCGCAAAAGTTTAAATTAACTCTGATTTTAGAACTGTGTTTATGAGTAAATCCAACATCAAAGTAGGGTTACCGGGAACGGGGCTTTACAGTTTGGTTGGGCTAGTATAGTTTTAATAGATTGGGCTTGGATGGGCTGCATTAATTGAGTTTGGTTAAAATGGGCTTGAGAAACTTGGGCTTGCGGTCCTTGAGTTTGATAGGTTTTGATTTGATAAGTTTGACCGCGGTCAACAAGAGTTGGATAATATTGAGCTTGATTCGCATATACGAGTCTAGGACATGCTTTACGAAGATGACTTGGACCACCACAATTGTAGCAAGCTCGATATATCAGGAAAGATCGGTTAAAGCTTGAGCATCAATTTGAGTCATAGGTGAATTATGTTATGTTTGTAGGGGTTGACGGCATGTGTTGATGAGGTGTTCATAATGGTTACAATTAGTACAAAAATAGCACGTGGAATGAGCAGGATGGTGACGTTGGCAATTTGTGCACATAGGGTGAGTTTCGGTATAAGGTGTCTTATCAAAATGAGTTTGTTGGGCTTGAGGGTCTTGAACTTGTGTCGGAGTGGAATTGGTTACATCATAATTCTTGCTTTTCTTGGTGTGGGTGCAATTATTGACATTCTTGTTGGGTTGGTTGTTGAAATTTGAAGGAGATTCAACTTTGACTTCCTCGACGGGTTTGGTTGTAGCCTTTTTGGTGGGTTTCTTTGAGTTTTTGCGTGTCAAGGTCCCGACCTTAGCATGGTTAGTTGATGTGTTGTAAACATACGCATTTTCCGCACCTTTTATCCACGTTTTTATATTATATTATATTTATTTTAATTTGTTTTATATAGGTTTTACATAGTTTTAATCATATTGTAGGTTATGGGTTACAAGAAAGAAAAACAGAGCTTCTTGAGCAGTTTTTAAAGGCCATTTACGCATACGTTTTCAAGTAAAACTCAAAGCCCGGCCCATTACATGGTGGAAAAGCCCAAGTGTTACAATAATATGAAGATATAAAAAGTAAAAAAAAACCCTAGCTGCCCATTCTCGTCCGATCGCAGCTACAGGACAGCAAGAAAAAGAAAAGAAAAGCTTAGGGTTTGGAGTGGTGGCGGCTAGGGAAGAAGGAAGAGGCAAGAACCGTGGCTCGGGATCATTCTCCATCAGTTTACATCAACCAGGAGCAGCCCATAATCATCCATATCCTTTCATCTTTCACATTGTTCATCATCTTTATTTCTTGTTTAATTGATTACATAGTTTTGCAATTGTGTTAAAGATTGAAGTGTTTATGATTGTTATTGATTGTTGAATGAATTTTGAGATGATTGATATGAGTTATATGATGTTTTTATTGAATGCTAGCTGCTGTCCAATTATGATTCTTGGCTAAACTTATTAGTTCTACCTAGGAATGATGTTAATTGTTAGTGTTTGATGAGTTTTATGGATTGTTTAATTGATAGACTTGATTTGTTAATGTAAAGTTTGATTTAGACATGAAATAGGTTGTGTTTAAGGGCTGGAAATTTTGATCATTCATTGCTTAAATCCCTTGTTTCGGTTAATTAGGTTTGTGTTAATTGATCGGTGCATTGTTTGATTCTAGACTTTGTGTTTAGGGTTTGTTTGCGGTAGGTACAACCGTAGGGTTTTGTTGCATGATTATTTGGTTAAAGTACAGCGGTTAGGCACCTTCTTAGAGACCGAGAGGTGATAAGAAGTTAGGGTCGTCTCATTACCTTTGCATGCTAAAATAAGGATTGCGCGAGAGTGAGTTCGTTTCTTGTCAGGTTTAGGTGTGTTGAGCGACTAGTTGATCTATTTTGGTTTAGGTTGAATTGTTCCTCTATCATTGGTTGTGTAGTATTCATTGCCATTAGGGTCGAGTGTTGGTGAGACCGAGAGGTGAGTCAACATTAGAACACGTTAGCAATTGTTTCTTGGTTTGGTCGTTTCAGTCGATTTCGAGTAGTTTAGGCTTGTTAAGTGAGACCGAGAGGTAATCCAGTGAGCCCGAGCAATCCTTAGTCGTGTCATCATTAGGGACCGGTGTCTTGAACTCATTCAATCCATTAGCTTGTCAGGCCTACAGTTTGATTCAGACCTAGGTAGACGTTTTTCTCCATTCGAAGTTAACATAGTTAGTTCCCCGTTAAGTTTTCTATTTTAGGTAACTTTTGTCAGTTAGTCCAGTTAGTTCAGTTAAGTAATTAAAAATCCAAAATCAATTAAATATTATTCTAAGGTAGGTCTTGTCTAGGGTTAGCAATCGTTAGCATCTTACGTGTCCACGTGTTCGATACTCGGACTTCCTATGGTTATACTACTTGCGACTGGTACACTTGCGGTTGTGTGTGGTTTAGGATTTTCGTTTTATATTTAAAGCTTAGTTGTGAGGGTCATTGTTATAGGGTTATCCGACGCACATCATTAGTAATAGTGGCATGAAGGTTATGCGGGTTGCTACTCAAGACGGAATCTTGAATTTGCATGGGCAAACCGGAAATGTATTTGTCTATGGCACGGTAAAGACAAGTAACCAAGTGGGGAACCAATAGACTAAGCTCCTGGAAATGATTATTGTAAGTATCACTATCGCCACTATCTTTCTTGAGCAACCAAAATTCAGCTTCCAACCTTTGTATCTTATGTTCACGAAGAACTCCGTAATCATGATTTCCTTGAGATCGTCCCTCGACATAGCTCCTCGGGAGTATTTCTCGTTGTTCGACCAAGTAAAGGCTCTCAATTCGAAGACACTCTAAGCATCTTGTCCTCGAGACATTGGCAATGGAGGAAAACGTTCTCCATACATTCAAACCATTGGAGAAGGATAGTAGCATCATTATCTCCCACAAATTTGGGCGGATTAGCAGAAGTGAATTGCTTGTAGGAACATGCATTAGGGTTTGCGGCTGCAGTGGTGGCATTGATGATTTGAATTTGGATCATAAGCTTGGGGAGCATTGTAGCCATCTCCTTTACAAAATAAGAAGCCATTTTCTTCTTAGTGTTTCTCTTGTTGTTAGCAGCAGGAACATAATGACCGGAAGACATACTACAGGACAAAACGCGTAAAAATTTTGAGAGATGAAAATGTGAATAATGAGATATATGGGTTTACATGTGTACGTAATTGTAATGAATAAATAAACAATTAATTTTAATCATTTAGCAAATTGATATTGAGGTTGAGGATCAATTTTGCCAAAAATGATAAACAAAGTGTAAACAAACATACCTTTAGGTGGAAATTAAAGATTTATGATTGAAATGATAATACTTCAAAAAATAAGATTATGATTAATAATTGCAAATTTTAAAAATAAAATTTAAAGGATAATTATTGGTGAAGTATGAAAATTTAAATACAAAAAAAATAACTTTAAGAGGAGACTTGATACATTAATGTAATATGTATATATATTTAAATAAATCTGAAAGAGATTAAATTTGGAGAAGGATATTCCCGAATCACCAGGATAGTCCTATTCCATTAATTACCAAAAATGGATAAAATATAAAATGGATCGACGGATCGTTGAAATATGCATGAATCACCATGACTATTACAACAAAGCAATGAAATCATAAATTTCAAAATTTGGGTTTTGAAAAATATTTCATAATTAAATCAAAAATTTTGAGATGAGGGAGTTGAAGTGAATGGTTGAAGTAATTCAGGAATCAGTCCGTTTTACTATAAGGCCCCGATCCCGGTGCCCAACATTAGATGTTGGATTTACTCATAAACACAATTCAAAAATCAGAGTTAATTAAAACTTTCGCGGAAATACTAAAAATATCAACCAATATATTACAAATCACAAAAATCTTTTCTTAACAAACGTTAACTTGTCTTAACATAACATCGAATTTCAAAATATTTCTTCTCAAAATGCCAGTCTTCCAGTCCCTACCATGTGCCCTCCTCAAGCCAGCTCCTTTAACATATTTACATACGTGCATACTAAAAGTCAGCTGCGCTGAGTGAGTTCTAGTTAATCAATTAACATATATTACATTCACATCCTTACTCATATGTGTCCGAAGATAAGTATGCGTGCCTTACTATTACTTCTTTCATACATACTTTACAAACATGCATACGTACTTACATACTTTCTTTCATAAAACCCTATGGTATACCATAAGCTATTCTACCTCAACCATCATAGATATTATTAGGGTCTGGTCCCTATCATCACAGATATTATGAGGGTTTGGTCCCTAACATCATAGATATTGTAAGGATCTGGTCCCTAACATCACAGATACTGTAAGGGTCTTGTCCCTAACATCACAGATATTGTAAGGGTCTAGTCCATTCTTTCCGTACCATCGTTAAACCATACACCCATACTTTCTTCACTGACCTGTTATATATTTTTTTGTAATCCGTCCACATACATACTCCTAACTCTTTCTATACCATTTGTATATCATTCATAGACATTCACGTAGCATACATTTACCACTTAAGGTAAGTGTATTCACTAAACACATAGGAGTATGCATGCATCCCCGAAAATATAATAGATAATGGGGCTAGAAACTCACTTGTCGTCGGTTTCTCTCTAAATTAATGGTAATGCCCTTCCTTAGTTATGCACGGCTAACTGTGTATCAAGTTACGAGTATCAATTATCTATTACTACTACTTTCATACATCTACGTTAGCGAACCCTTCAACTAACGGGGGTCCGGGGGAAGCGCCCCTAGCAGGGTCCAAGGGGCAGAGCCCCTGGCTGGGGTCGAGCTGGTAGGTCAGCTTGGAAAAATTTTATTTTCGTTATAGGCCTTATCAAATGTATCAGAAAAATGAATCGGCTTACGTTTTACAACAATTTGAATCGCATGTAAAACCATTTGCATTGCATGGCAAAACCATTCGCATCGTAAACCAGTTGCATGGAAACCAATCGCATGGAATCCAGTCGCATGGAAACCAGTCGCATGGAAACCAGTCCCACGCAAACCATTCGCATGCAAACCATTCGCATCCATGGCTGTGCGATGTGATCATAGAAATAAATTATGAAATTTTTACCAGAGATTAATAAATGCCTTAGGTTTATAAAGATATTTTATTATATTTTTCTAGTGCACATAAAAATCATAAAAATTCCTCTAACACAGAAAGATATGTGCAGCTATTTCAGTGTGCAGCAAAAATGTTTTATTTGTTTAAAAATCATTACCAAACCAAATTAAACGATTCCAATTGGGTTGTAATCTTAACTCAAAATATGAACTTTCAGAAGTGGAATCAACCAATTTGGACTTGTCAAAAAAGAGTTATTATGTCGGGAAGACAGACCAGAATCCGTTACCCCACATCAGCTTTGACACACAATTTTATAAAATCATAAAAACCATTCAAATCTCGTCCAAAAATTACAAATTATACCTTTATTGAAACTAGACTCAAAGTAGAACATCATGGAAACAAGAATCTGTCAGCAAACTGTTATCAAAAAATCTCAAACCCTAACATGTTTATGACATCTTTAGGTTCTAATTCATCAATTAAGATCATAATTATTAATTTTACAGAACTTTTGGAATATAGGGTTTCATAAGAACTAATCAAAACATGAAATTGAAGCATAAAATTTACCAATTAGCATTAAGAATGACGAGAATCAATCGAATACACCATCAATTACAATAATCAAGGTTGAATTGAAGATGAATTAGGGTTTGTGGGTTGAAATCATGAGAGAGGGAAGGGATCGATGATTTATGTTTGGAGTTTTGGATGGAGATATTTTATATAATAATATATTAATCATATTCACAAGGATGGTCCTTTTAGAATGAGTTTTGGCTTTAAATGAACTTATAACACCTAAACCGGATTATAACGAATCATTATGAATAAAATACTAACCCAAGTTCATAAAATTAAAGTCTCGTTGCTCTTTCATAATTACTACTTTGTAAAAGCGCAATCGAACGCAATTTCATGAAACAAGTTACGAACTAGACACAAAATCACTTAGCATGTAATTTCACATAGATGGCATAATAAACATATGCTCGAGATATAATTTTCACTTTTTCACCAACGTTCGGGTTAGACTCGTGTGATTCGATAATTCCCGGAATTATCGGTACTTGAATGCTTGTGAAATAACTGACACACTTAATTAACCCTAATTAAGTGAAATGCATGGATGAGTGATTGAGTTAACAGCGTTTGTATTAACAGTGTTAACTTGAAATTGTCAGGTGTCACAGGATGTCTTGAGGAAAAGGATGGATAAATAAACTTTTAAAACGTATTACAAGGCTTTAAATTAGGAAGATGAAACCCTGGCTTTTAAAAAAACCTTTATAAACGGCCGCACCGATTAACGAAATTTACGGGCGTTTCGGCTATGTTCTCGGTTTTAATCATAGTTTCTTATCTCTAAGTTTCAGATATGTTCGGTTTATCTCATTCAGCACGTTAAAGGACGGCTCATTCATTTAATCGTTTTTCTATTTGTATTTCTCGCACACTCGCCTAAGCAATAAGGTGAGATATCATTCTCCTTTTTATGTTACTGTTTTTAAACGCTTTGGGGACATATGTGTACTAATACTTCCTTTTATATTACATACATTCACAAAACTAGCTAACGAAAGATTGTGCATATTCAATCAAATGTTATTTGTTACTTACTTATGTGCTCACATTCTATCATATTCGGAGAGGTCCATCATAATCGCCTTATAGTTTGATCAAACGCCGTCCTAGTAGCATTAGCCCGTGTTCGAGAGGCATGGTCAACCGACAATCACATTTGTATGCCCGTCATAGCAGTCATAGCCCGTGTTCGTGAGGCATGGTCAACTGACACACTATTTGCTCACGGTTTGATTGATTATTACTCACATTATTTTTGCGCAGTAATTATTTATCATTTATTATATATTATTATCAGTGTCAAAAACTGGTGATCATCTCACTCGACATGTGTTGTTAACAAATCTCTGTTTATTTTCTACGCATATGCAGGCTAACAGTTGAATAGAAACTAAGGTGAAGAACGCATAGAAAGACTAAAGGAAATAAAATAAAGAATATTTGTTCTATTATTTAGTTCGGGGTTATTATTCTTATATTTGAAACGTGTGCACTTTATTTGAAATTTGAAATAAATAAATTAAATAAATATTGTCATATTTTATATTGTATGATAGTACCTTGTGAGCTGTGAACCACGATTCGCACCCCGGAATTTTCTCCTTAGGTTGGGGTGTGATAGTGTAAGATCTTACTAAATGAGAATGAGGCCACCAACAATAAGGCAATAAACACATTAGCAGGTAAGTATGCAACAATTAACGAGCAATTACACATAAATGCATTTGTATAAATTGTGGTTGAGGAATTAAAAATAGTAATAAATAATGTGGTTTGTGGTACACATGTTACCCCCAAAACAAAAGTGAAAACGGGGTGTGAATTACTAACCTTAAAAGGTTGGCAAGCAAACAAAAATAAGCAAATAAAATAAGCGAGCTGATTGATCCGACAAGAAACAGCCTATAAATTTAATAAATGAAAATATCATTAAAACCGAGAATAATCCAATTGGAATCGTATTAAAATCATTTGCGGTTTATAAGTTATGATGAAAACAAGTTTTAAGCGAGCTGATGAGGGTCAGAATCTGAATAGTGAAAACGGGTTCATGTTCTAGCCCGTCACATGTAAGACATCCAAATAAACATAAAAATCTTATGGACTGAAAGCTAATTTTAATCAGAAGATATGTTAATTGCGTTAATTGCAAAATCCCCAATTTTACCTTAACATAAACCCTAAAACAAATTTGATTAAATTGGACTTGATAATTCCTCAATCCTTTAAAATTGAATGAGGTATTTTGATCATATGATAAATTAGAACAACTTTAATGTACCAACTTACCCGAAATTCGGATTAGAACTAGGAAAAATTGAGAAGAAGAAGAACGTTGACTTTTAAAAGTCAAACTGTAAAGAACACTAGAACTTAGATCTTGAAAAATCGGGAGAATTATTGAAGGTGGATGTTTGAGTTGTAGAGAATAATGAAAATACATCTTTGTTTATATAGAAACCGGATTTACAGCTGATGTTTATCATCAATTTGATGATAATTAGTTTAAAACTCAAATTAGTTATGATTATCACTAAAAGTTAATAATTATCTTGTATTTGGTGATAAAATTCATAAGTTTATGATAGGAATTGATGGGGAATGGTCTAGAATCTTCCTAGTTTAAATTATGCTTGATTAGGATAGAGTTTGAGTAGTTAGATGATTTAAAACGAATGAAAAACGAATTAAACGAGCTGAACCAGCTGCAACAACTGCTAGGTCGCGCTGCGTGACCACCAAGAGATCCCTCGTCGCATGACGCGACGAGGTTAAACCTTCCACACTTACTTTATTTAACACAATTAGCCCCTATATTTTAAGAATTTGATCATAATTGCTATAACTTGATATTTAAAATACGTTAACATGTTGTAACAATACTTAAAACATGACAAATGAATAAAAAAACTTAACACATGACAAATGATTAAAACACTCTTCCGTTAATAATCCAAGACCCGTATTATAGTACGGGTCATGTACAACAAAAACAAAAATAACGGATGTTGCACAATTCACTTAGGGATTGTTTGTTTACAACTTAATGGAGCCATTCAGAGGCATATATCTGATTTGGCCAGACATGAGGATTGTTAAGAGCGTTTGGCAAATGCATCTGAATGACTTTTGAGCCTCTAATTCGGTCAGTGAGAATTGAAGCTGAATGAAACAGAGGACCAAAAAACCCCTCATGAACATTGCTCCCCCCCCCCTTCCCAATTGACGGCGTTGCTTCCCAGTCAACAACAGGCCTTTCTCATCTTCGATTCATCCCAGCCCTCAACCAGGTAATTTTTTTCTCCAAAATTGGTGAACAATTTGGTTCGTTCTTTGTTGTACCATCTGCTAAGGTGTTTGTGTTTATATTTTATAGCATTGACTAATTAGATTGATGGTATTGGTCATAATTGTTTGAGATTATGGCTCAATTCTAGAGATTAGGGCTTCAATGGTGAAATAAACTATTGATAATGAGTTTCTGGATGTTGAATGCATACATGTTTTATTGAATTTACATGTTTCAAACAGATATTCAAGTATGTTTTTTTTTTTTTTTGTTTCATTTGAGTTTTTAATTTAATTTGATAGTTTGCAATATTGTGCTTTGGTAAGTTTAGGTGGGTTAATTCTCCACCTTGTGAAAGTTGTGGGAATGAAACTATAATTCAAGGAATGGGTGTAGCAAATTCATCAGAGTTGGCTTATGGAGCCTCTCGAGTTGAAGTTTATCGGTATGAGGATAAGATTTATCATCTATCACTTATAAGATATTATTGCTAGAATACCATATTTGGATTTCTTTAGAATGATTACTTGTATATGTTTTTCTTAACTTGGCCAGTTGCAACTAATGTTCTAGAACAACTCGTTTCCCACGGTACAATGATCCTCTAAAGGTGAGCAAAGAATGTTTTTACTTTAAGTGAAGTATTTGATTGTTTAAACTAATAGAGCACTGTTTAATGATGTAGCTCCTAGAAACAAAGAAGGGGCGATGTGGGGAGTGGGCCAATTGTTTTTCACTTTATTGTCGTTCTTTTGGATATGATACTCGCTTGGTAAGATACTTGCAATATTAATTTGTTTGCACCTTGTTGCTGGTAAATTTGATCAACTAAGAGATTCTTCTCAGATACTAGATTTCACAAACCACGTGTGGACAGAGTGCTATTCAACGTTATTGGGAAGGTAATTTTACACCAAGAACATTTAATATTTTAATATTTTCTACTCCATTGCTATATGAAAAGGGTACTTTCGTCATTTCACCATGATATCACACAGTAGAGGTGGCAAGATAGTCTGGTTGGGTAACTTGTCAAAATGGATGTGTTAATGGTAATTAAAGCACAATATAATCACAAAAGTAACATGAATAAAACGGTTTAGGAGGCTATAGCATTATTAAGTAGATTTGGTCAACTTTTAACCTGTTTGGCCTGTTTCCCATATACACAATTTTCTTGATTGGCCCATATGAAACAAATGCGTAACCAAAATCTTGTCGGTTGAAATTGCAACCTCTACAAATCTATATCTATTTATGCAAAAGGTTAATAAGTACTTGAGCACCCGCCCCCCCCCCCCCCCCCTCCCCAAAAAAATAAAAGAAAAAAGAAAAAAAAAACAGGTGGAACAAGAAACTGAACTATGCAATTGCTTATGCAAAAGACAGAGTCCACCAGGAAGTGGCATGAGGTATGTCCACATTAACTTTATTCTCTTCTTCATATTGTTGTTTTGACCAACAAGGGAAAAAATGTCATTTTGAAGGTTCCATCACGTCGAACCCTAACTTCAGAGTCTTGTGCATCGAATATTCTTGCAAATATAAGAAGAGAACTAAGAAGGAACTTGACATCAACTATGATATCTTCACTTGAGGAGCATGACCGTAACGAAGTCAGCGAGCTTGAAAAAAGTCAACATTCTCAAGAAAACGATTCTTTATCCTTACCCGGAAGATTAAGTGGTGACAAGGAATGGCGCATGTTAAGATCCAAAATCGGGTCTGATTCATTAAGTTCTTTTTCCTGCCCGATTTGTGTATGTGCAGACGTACACGTTTCAAGTATCTATAACGCGTTTGCCTTCGTTGTGGTAATTTGTTTTTTTAGAAGTGGCCCAAAAAGAAATGGCCCATAAAGAAATGGCACAAATAAAGAGTAGGATTCGTTGGAGTCACTAGGCTATTGACAAAACATTTCTTGAAGCGCGTCTTCGTGAAATAACACTCCATGGACTTCAAGGAAGCAGTCTTAAACCAATATCATGGAAGAATGTTGCGGAGAAACTGAAAATAGAACACATCATTTGGATTTTAATATGTTTCCGTGGATTTTGAAGTAATAATGTGTAATTTGGATTTTCTATGATGTTTTGTATTTTATGTTTATACTTATTTATTATTCGAAGTTCCAAACAAACAGATACAAAAGATAGTCATTTTGTATAGTTATTCAGATGTCCAACCAAACAGACTTTATCTTGTTCAGATCTTACTGGCTCAGACTCTCTTAACCATTCAGACCTCTTTATGTTTCAGCACTTAATGATTCAACAATTGCCAAACAGCCCCTTAGTCATTTAAGGGATTGTCTCATTTCTAAAATAAGTTATTTTATAAATACTTAATATAATCACTTGCTTACATAAAATGATGTTTTAGTGTATATCATAAAGTTATGTATATTTCTTTCTTCAATTTTCATGGAATAACATAACTTAGAAATAAAGTTTTATTCTACATTTAATTACATATGTTTACCAGTTAATTGTTAAATCAAGTTAAGAGAAATTTTAACCAAGATGATACACTTTTATCCTTAATCATCTCTATAAAAATATAAAAACCAAAAACTATTATTTTTTATTTACGTCTTCAAACTTCTTTTAATTTACTTATCAAACCAAAACTACTATGATATTCACTTCCGGTTAAAATAAATACAATGATTTAGTAATAAAAATCAAATAAGAGTGTCCGTAGATCAATACTTGATTCTTACCCCATACTATACTACATATACGATCGATACACTTGCCTATTTGTGCATTGTCTAGTTAAGATAAAAGGCATATTATAAATCTAAAACTCCACTTTGTGTGAAGCAAACTCCTTAAAAAAATTAACTTTTTATACTCACCACACAACACATCAGTGGCTTTGGAAGAGAAAGTAGAAAAATGTTATACATATATAATTTTTTTAACCAAACATCAATACTTATAAAGAAATAAATGTCTTCACAAAATCTTGGTTCCCATTGCACTCTAGTTTCCAACTTCCAACACACAACGAGTGTTTATAAACAAGTGACATTATGACCATGATACAACATGAATTTACAAAACCAAACTGAGGTTACAAATATAGAAACAGAAAACTGTGATGGTGGCATCATCAAGCTTAAAAACACATGAAAATGACCATTAAAAAGAAGAATCAGAACCATTTGATACGTGGGCATATTCATTGTGTATCCAAACGAATAACTTCACCATGTTATATATTGATCAAATAACTTGAACTGCTTTCATTATTCCCAAATTGTGAGCTACATTATGGAATCCAATTGGCTCTTTACTGTTTTAGAAATCGAATTCGCCTTCTGAAGTGGCTTCAATGCAGCCATGATGTCAGCAAACGTAGGCCGTAGTTTTGGATCACTATGAAAAAAGAAATATTAAGAGTCTTTCTTATAACCATAAATTTCACGTAATAGTCCACATAAGCATCAGGTATTGTGTGTGATATAGGGAATAAACGAGCCAAGTTGCTCGTGAGCTACTCAAGATTGGCAAAAGCTCGAATCGAGCCGAACTTAAACGAGCTTGAACCTGAGACTGAAAATAGGCTCGTTTGATAAACGAGCACAAGCTGGCCCGCGAGCCTAAACAAATCTATTATTTATAAAGTTTTTATTTTATTTAATATATTGAATATAGTATTACAATAATTATCATTATGATAAAAATAACTATATATATATATTTTGTTGTAAATAAAAATTATAATTAGAATGTTTGTAAAAAATAATTATAAATGTGTATAAATCAATTAATAAATATATTCGAGTGACGCTGGAGCTTGAAAAACTACTCACAAGCTGAACTCAGACATTAGAAATAAAGCTCTAAAAGTTGAGCTCGAGCTTGAAAAATTACTCACGAGTATATTAGAAATAGAGCTCCAAACGAGCCGGCTCAAACTCTCATAAGTTAAAGAAGCTAAGCTTGAGCCTAGAGCTGCTAGGACTCGGCTCGGCTCGTTTGCATCCCTATGTGTAAGTAGTGCAATTAAATGGCATGTAAACTTTCAGAGAAAGGGGCCAAAACTACATTCTTAGATACTAGAGGGGTCACTGCGTAAATATGTAGATACGGATCGAACTTTATCTCTAAGGGGGTCAAAGAGGTAAAATTAAAGAACATCGCTAAAAATGGATGCGGGTTTGAGAATGTATTCAATAAGCTAGATTTTTAGCGTCATATTTAGCACAATAATGAGAAAATATGTATGTTTTCAACCCCACCCGTTTAAACCTGTTACCCAAAGGCCAAAGCACCTTTCTTGCCACATCTATTGTATGGGTGTGCACGAGTCAGTTTTGTGCCCAAACCGAACTAAAAAACAATATTTCGGTTTTTTGAGTCTTTGAAAACTGTTCGGTTTGGTCTTGCCATTTGGGCTTGAAAAACTAAGGCTGAAAATTTTGGCCCAAATCATTTTGTTAATTAATACCTAACTGATTATATCATTTGGGCTAAAATATTTGGGTTGCATTATATATTAAACTATTATAAATTACTTAAAGTTCAAAATAAGTGATGAAAATCTATAAGTTCTGTTTGGTTCAGTTTTTCAGCTTTAATTACACGCAAATCCGAACCGAAAGTTCGCTTTTTACAAAAACACAAAACCAAACCGTCGGTTTTTTTTTTTTTTGGTTCGATTATTTCGGTTTGGTTTATTCGGTTTTGGATACACAAGAATATGTAGGGGTCGACGACTAACGTTTGCCAGCATTTTGTAATAATATCTGCAATGACCGGGTCCATGTCCTTTGGAATTTCAAGACGGCGGTGCTGAAACCCGACGGCACCAACAACTTGCATCGGGTTTAATCCGCCCCAAGGTTGTTGCATTGTGCAAAGCTCCCATAAAACCACACCAAAACTATAAACATCACTCCTACAAAACATAATATTGTTATGAAAATATTATGCCATTAAGAAACTCATATTGTTTTAATTTTATGTGAGAAAACAAAGTACTAACTTTTCATCTGATGGTTCGTTTCTTAGAACTTCTGGAGCCATCCATTCTGCCTGAAAAGTTTTAACAGTTATTGAACCGAACAAACGATCGAACACGAACAACTAAACACTTTAAACAAATGGTTCACGAACGTAAACGAACGACGATAACTGGACAAAGATGAGCAAACATAACTGAGATAAAAACGAATTTAAAGTAAACATAAACTGCAATGTGTAGGGTCTAAAAAGTTATTAAAACTATAGGCCAAACTGTTATCGCCCTAAAAAATTTAAATGAATATATTAACAAATGTACGCGAACAAACTTAGACAAACGTACACTAACATAAATGAACGTAAACAATCATAAATGAATGTACACGATCGTTCGTGAACATAAATGAACGAACTAGACATGTGTTCATGTTCGTTTAACTAAATGACTAAATGAGCAAAAAGCTTTGTTTAAGTTTGTTTCGTTTATTAAATAAACGAATGAACTTAAATATACGTAAACTAACAAACATAAATGAATGTAAACGAACGAATTTAAATAAATGAACATAAATTAACAAAGAGACATGTTCTTTCGTTTAAGTTTAAACCTTGCCCTTGTTTGTTCGTTTATTAAATAAACAAACTTCTCGCCTAATAGTTCATTGAATGTTGGGTTTCGTTTACAGTCCTAGGTAACAAATCATTTTATTAAAAAAGTAAGATTTGTTACTGAAATCTCACTTTGGTAATCATTTTTGACACACTAAGTATTTATAAAATCATTTATTTTCTAGACGCCATAATAATATATAACACATACTGTTCCTGCAGTAGATCTTGAAGAAAGAAAGGTGCTGTTTTTCATTCTTGATAACCCAAAATCACAAACCTGAACATATAAATATGAGTTAAATAACTGCCATAAATATTTTATAAAATTTAGAGTTAAAAAGTTAGTATGATACCTTCACAACCCAATTTTTATCAACAAGAAGATTTGGAGACTTCAAATCCCGGTGAACAATAACGGGTGTACAATTGTGCAAATAGTTCATACCACGCGCCTGTAATGTCAGTTACAAAACAATAATAAGGTTATAACTTATAAGGTACAATACTATTATAAAGCTTCACAAATCGTTCCTATGGTTTGACCATTTTCCAAGTTTAGTTCCAGATTTTAAAAATTCCAAATTTTGTTTAAACATTTGTGAGAGTGCTGAACGTTTAGTCCCCGCAGTCAATCCCAGTTAGCTAACAGAGAAGCGATGTCATGAGCCATTTATGTGAGACTGTGAGAGTAATTGTGTCTTTTCAAATTTAAAACCATGATAAAATACCCTTTCAAACTACAGAGCTCCTAAAGTCGACTTCATCACCTTCGGATTTTAAACCAAACCTTCAATTTGGTGCTGATCTTCGAATAGCATTATCAACTTCGAGCATGAGGAAATTGCCTTTTAAAATGTAAAATGATAAATATACCTTCACTTAACCATAAAAACTAACTGGGATTAACAGTGGGGACTAAATCTGCAACCCTCTCACAAATGTTTGTACTAAGTTTGCAGTTTTTAAAATCCAGGGACTACATTTGCAAAATGATACGGACCACTTATACAATTATCTATATAATAGAAAAAAAACATTTAAAAATGAGGATCAACATAGTAAAAAAAACACATAATAATGAGATTAAAGGTTAATAAAGGGGTGTTTGGATGCGTGTCTTCAAAGTGCTTAAAATAAGGATAGTTAGGTAATTACACATTTATCTCAATAACCACTTTATCCAAATACTCTAAAACGATTATGGGAGTTTAAAATAATAGCAATTAGTTAAATGCACATCCAAACACCCCCTAAAAGAGAGCATACTGTATCCAATGCCATCCTCAAACGCCTTCGAATATCTAGTTGGTTGTTGGGGCGGTGGAGTAATTTATATAAACTACCTCTGCACAAGATAAAAGATTCTTCATTATTGCATATAAATCAAACAACAGTAAGATGGTTTCAACTACAGTTATAAAAATCCCAAAAGAATGAATACTAGGTCAAAATATTAGGCCTCTTTGGACCTGAATGGTCAAGACCAAGCCGGACTTTATATTCTTTCATATTAAAATTAATAAATATCACAGTTTATAATTATTATTTTGAACGTATTACATATAACCCTTTATCTAAAAGATTTAATATAATGATTTCCACAGTATTTTCATCTTCAATCTTCATCTTGTTATAAAAGGTTGTCTCATAAATAAAAAAGCTATTTTTTTAATAATAAAACATGTTACAAAAGTAGCTTGTTCATGATTCGATATACAGAGAGGATCAAGTTACAAGTGGCAAAATCCTAAAAGGGGTGAAACCAAATCTGGACCTATTTTTATTTAAGCAATCAATGGTTGAAATGAGAAGGGTGCCCAGTGGACTCAATCGAGTGATTTAATTGCAATGCACATAAGGGTATTTTAGTCTTTTTAATCCTACTGATAAATAAAATATTAAATAATAGTTTAAAATCTAATATATATATATATATATATATAGGGAGAGGATCAAGAGAAAACCCACCTTTAGAGAGAAAACTTAAAAACTCCTAAAGAATTATTTTTAATTAAAAATAAAAAATATTTTCAAAATTCTGTTTTAGCCATTATTCTTATATTTCACTTGAAAAATAAAAATAAAATAAAAAAAAACCGCTGTAATGCACATACGTATTACTGTGCGATACCATTGTATTACACATGTGTATTACTATGTATTTTTGAGTTTAATAGTGTTTTATTGCATGTATTCAATATTTGTGTATTGTATATGTGTAGTAGTGTTGTATTATATGGAAAAATAATAATAATAAAATAAAAGTCGATGTGGTGCACATGTGCGTTAATGTTGTATTACACATACGTACTAATGTGTATTCGATGTGTGTATTAGTCTAATATTGCATATATACAATAGTGTGTATCAAATATGTGCAATAGTGTTGTATTCTATGCAATACAAACACTTTTGCATATATGCAATGCACACTATTACACATGCGCACTATACCGACGAGGTTACCGACAATGTTTTTTTTTTTAACCAATAACAATATATAAGAACAACGGAAAAAAAAAGAAACTTCAAAAAAAATTAAAAAAAAGTTAAAAATAGCTTTTAAGAAGTTTTTAGGAGTTTTTAAGTTTTCTCTTTAAGAGGAGTTTTCACTAGAACTCACCTCTCTCTCTCTCTCTATATATATATATATATATAAATGTTGTTGGTTTAAAAAAAAAAACACTTGTCGGTAACCTCGTCGGTATAGCGCGCATATGTAATAGTGTACATAGCATATATGCAAAAGTGTTTGTATTGCATAGAATACAACACTATTGCACATATTTGATACACACTATTGTATATATGCAATATAAGACTAATACACACATCGAATACACATAGTACGTACGTGTAATACTACATTAACGCACATGTGCATCACATCGACTTTTATTTTATTATTATTTTTTTTCCATATAATACAACACTACTACACATATACAATACACAAATATTGAATATATGCAATAAAACACTATTAAACTCAAAAATACATAGTAATACACATGTGTAATACAACGGTATCGCACAGTAATACGTATGTGCATTACAGCGGGTTTTTTTTTATTTTATTTTTATTTTTTTATATTTTTCGAGTGAAATATAAGAAAATATAATAATGGCTAAAACAGAATTTTGAAAATATTTTTTTATTTTTAATTAAAAATAATTCTTTAGGAGTTTTTTAGTTTTTTCTCTAAAGGTGAGTTTTCTCTTGATCCTCTCCCTATATATATATATATATATATATAGATATATATATATATACAGACACACACACACACACACACACACATATATATATATATTATACATACACTCCCTCTATCTTTCTAGTCTCTCTCTCTCTACACCACCACCACCACCACCACCACCACCACCACCACCACCACCAGACTACCAGACCACCACACCACCAGAGACTGCCATCACCACCAATCTATACCCTTTTGTTTCACCTCACCGGAAACCTAGAAATGGCCGAAATCACACAATTTAGCCCCAAAACACCTAAATTACGAGGACTAAGACTTTACAATTACCACCACCAATCTATACCCCTCCACATCCCCCCTGTTCATGGCTACACCCAATTTCTCACCATTACCCCTTTCTTTCTATTCGACCATCGCCAAATCGATGTCGCGTCCAACTAAATTGAAAACGACAAGGTGATTAGATATTGAACAAGGGAAAAAATGGTAGTTTTGTCCAAAATTAAAAAGGCCAAGAACCGATTGGTTTTACTGTTGGTGTATTGGGCGAGCACAGTGGCGGCGTGGAGATTACGACGGATCTGTATATCTCGTTCGCCGCGCCATTGCGCTAGCCAGTGATTTGGATCTGTACGTGTTGTCGAAACTCTAGCTTCATCTGTGTTGTCACTTGTCCGCGGGGAGGGGGGGACCACCGCCGTCGGTGGTTGCAGGTGCGGTGGTGACAGTCCGGTGGGTTCTTGGTGTTGACTGTTGAGAGAGAAAAGGAGGAAGAGAGAGAAAGAAGAGAGAAAGAAGAGAGAGAGAGATGATGTGTGTACGAGAGAGAGAGAAAGTTATTACAAATGTACAATTTAGTTTTAAATATTAAATAAACTATAAAATTACAAGACTACCCTCATGTGCATTGCACATGATAAGTTTTAACTGAAAAATTTAACTGGGTTAGGCCCAAAGGACATAACATGAAAGGAATTTGAAACATAAAGTATGTTTTCTGCCATTTCTTTTGCTAAAGGACGTCCATTGAAAAAACGATCAAACATAAAGGACGTCTTTTGCTATTTTGTCTTAGAAAAATAATATTGGACACTTTAGCCCCTCAACCCCTTAATATTAAGACTTTAACCCTTTTTAGAATAACATCTATATATATACATACGCACACACCCATACCAATACAAACATGTTCCAAGGTACATGTACCTGGGAAGAAATTCGGTAACAATTGAAAGATGTGGTGCACGTGTTACAGCCCCCATGAAGAGTACAACATTCGGATGCCTAACTCTTTTCATGATCCTGACCTTGTAATCCAAAAAATTAAATATATCAGTTAGAAAAACAACATAAAAATAGAGTAACACATTAACTATTTTAATGCTAACAAGAAAAAGGCCACTTACACATAGATAACATACTTCAGTCTAATAATATGTGTTTACCAATATACAAGTTATAGGGGTATGTTTATTTTTAACTAATAATCCGTTTCGGAGTGTTTGGCTGAAACTGATAATGATTCATACCTCACTTTTAAATTCCTCGAGGGATTCTGTAGTTATTTCTTGGTCTAGAAACTTTTTAACGGCAACATCCTGGCAAATTAAAACCATAATGTTACACATAAATCATATACGTCAGTACTATTAATTAAACCTGGAACGAATAAACTCACGGTTCCATGCCAGTCACCACGGTATACCTCTCCATATGATCCTGCAACAAAGATAAGATTTAAGTTGGTAAATTAACTATTATATATTACCAATAGCACAATAAGCTAGTTAACTCAGTACCCAATCCGATACGTTCACCCAAAGTGATATCCTCCCATGCTATTTCACAATCCGCTACATCGTCAAGTGACACTTCTGATACTGTGCTTTCGTTACTTGACCTATCCGATATTCTCTCTCCTTCTTGACCTACCTCGTGTTGACCCATATCTCCATCTTTTCTTGGAGAACACTCCAAAACATTCAAATTCTCATTTTGTGATATTGCAGTTGTTGCCACCATAACTGCCGCTGTCACGGTGGCTGCAGCCGCCACCGGCAGTTGCATGTTTAGGTCCGATATTGTTTTGGTGGCAGCCACCACCATGGAGGACGCCACTGCGGCGGCGGCTGCCGCTGCTGCAGCCGCCGCTGGAACGTTTCTCATGTATTGCACTGGATTTGAGTCAGATTGTGAAGTAGCTTTTGTTGGGTGTGGTAATGGAGGTAAGAATCGAGGTTGACCTTGACTTTGACTCTGACTCTCACTCTCACTTTCTTCTTCGTAAACTTGGGTAAAGAGGTCGGGTGGAGCAACAACGCCACTTTCCAACAACACATCATGTAATTTCTGAGCTAAATTAGGATTTTCTTTTGCAGCTTCCATCATGTATTGTGAAACATCTTTAACCTTCATTTTCCTCACTGTAAGGGAGCTTATTCCTTCGGTCCATGAAGGAGATCGTGCATGAGCGTCCTGTGAATTTCCAATTTTGTCCTTTTGTGCTTTTGGTGGTAAAGATTCCTTGGATTTGATTGGTTGTTGTGATAAGCCTGATGAATGTTTGTGATCGTTTTCTTCCATGTAATCAGTAGATGTTGTGAAGTTACTTGTGGAAGAAGCTAAATAATAAGAAGAATCTTCATCTCGGGACCATGGACTTGATGAAAAAGATTCAGCATAATCCAGGTTTAAGCCTCCGGCTGTATCAGATGGGATTAGAGTTCCAGGGTCCGCCATTAAGTCAACAATATATTCCCTGCATTTGGACAAATCATTTTATTTATTATTTTCGAAGGTATGCATATTCTTAAACCTTGAATTATGAATATCTAAAGGAAAGAGCATAACCTTCCATCATTAAGTTTTATAAAGTTCATTGCAACACTGTTGGAACCCGTGTATTGCTTGCCTTTAACTAACTGGCAAGGGATCCCCACACTGTCAGCCAAAACCTACAAAGACAAGGTTTGTTATAATTCCAAAATGAATGGATGTAAGGATAACTATATATCATTAACTTGAAATAAATGATCCTATAAGAGCATGCATCAGTCACAAATTGTAGAATATGTTACAAAAAGTACAACACTTATCATGGCCGGTTCAATCCATTTACTTATAAATGGATCTATTCGGATTATGCTATGTCACTAATAAACCAAAAATAAGTCAGACAAATTGGTCAAACAGGTCGAAAGCCCGCCCAAAGCGTATTCTTAATCCATAAACCTCCTAAATCATTTACAACTAAAACTAATTAATGATTCTAGTCACATGCACATAAAACTAGTTTTTGGACAAAAAGTATTCAAGTCATCCCTAGGAAAATTAAACTGTCACGCCCATTAACATGAATGAATAAAAATCAAGGGCAAACAAATATAAAGTAAACTGAAATTTGATAAATAGAAGAATACCTTGAAGGCATTAGATTTGTAAAAGTTATCTGTATCTTAAATATCTCTAGTTTTAGGGATTATGCCACTTTGACTCTAATTTTGTAGCAGCTTCTTGTAGACTTAAATGAAACTGTTAACTACAATAGCATGTTCTCATCCATTTTTTGCTAATTTTTGTACTTACATTCAAACTGATCTGCTAATGAAAGCCCTTCATACCGTTCATTTAAAGTACCTTTCTTATGAGTTTACCAATTATTAATACGATAGTAACAATAAGTTAACTATCATAATCCACCCCTTAACTAAATGTTAGTATATCAGTCTACTACTTCAAGCTTGGGATGTTACATTTTATGTCTTTTGTTTACTTCTAAAAGTGTTAAATCACTCAAACATGAAAGAATGTAAACTACCAACATAAATATAAAGTTAAATGAAAAGTAGGAAATAGAAAAATACCTTAAAAAGCAATGCCCGATGACGGGCCATTCCAACGCTTAACTCGCCAAGCGGCAAAACCATGCTTCCAATACTTTCCCTTAATCTTGAGCTAAATTCCCTCCAAGCAACCAACATCTTTTCAGGATCACCAACTGTGCCACCCATGTGATCAGAAACCAAAACTGCAAGTGTCTGTACCAAAGTTTGACCAGCAAAATTAACAGATTCAGACATTGACTTCACAGCCATTTCAAGGGCCGTCTGTTCGAGTCCTAAAAGTTTAGAATCAGAAGCTTTATTAACAATAACAGCTTCCCATGTAACATAATCCGAAACAGGTGTTGCTTGTAAGTCGAGAAGTGAAGGCATTTTTGATGATGTGGGCCCCGTTAATACCCCGTATAGATCATAGAACCCGTCAAGAATCTTGTCATCATAGCTGAGAGCACTGTAATTCTGTGAAGTATGAACGTGTCTAGGACATGAGAAAGGTTAGAACCCAATAACCAATAACAAAAAAATTCAAAACTTGTGTTACACGAACACTTGTGATTCTGCTAGACTCATATCAACTAATGTTAGAGAAAATTGCACAAATGGTCCCTTTGGTTTGACCATATGGTGAGTTTGGTCCCAAGATTTCAAAAATTGCAAACTTAGTCAAAACATTTGTGACAGGGTAGCACGTTTAGTCCCGACTATTAATCCCAATTAGTTTTTAATGGTACAATGATGTCATGTGCCATTCATGTAAGGGTAATTGCTTCTTTTCAAACTTGGAAGTTGGAACCCTACTAAAATACTCATTCAAACTCTAGAACACCTAACCTTGACTTCATCACCTTCGATGATTATGCATTAAGCCTTTGATTTTGCACTGATCGAAGGCAATGAAGTCGATGTTAGTTCTATTCTTCTGGAGGTTGGAAGAGTATTTTATTAGGGTTCTAACTTTAAAAAGACACAATTACCCTCACATGAACAGTACATGACATCAGTTTTCCGTTAAAAACTAACTGAGATTAACACTTAGGACTAAACGCACAATACTCTCACAAATATTTGTACTAGTGCAATTTTTAAAACATGAGAACCAAAGTTGCAACATGGGGTAAAACCACAAGAACCATTTTTGCAATTTTCTCTTAATGTTCAATACTAAAGTAAGGCAGCAATGGGGCTTCAATAATCAACATAACAAAAATTAGGGTAAAATTAAGTATCCTATTTGTAGTTCTTAGTATATCCATTAACTTTCAATTACAATTTGATCAGGCCCTATTAAGTTCATATGTTAAACAATTGTAAACAATATACATAGTTGGTTGGACCAAAGAACACACTAGCCAAAACACATAGTGTACAATTGTACCACGTGTCGTAGCATTTGTTAACTAATAAGAATAAGGCAATTACTATTGTACTTCCACAATCAATATAAGCAATCATCACATTTCCATGATAAAAGTACTTGACAAACTTATGTCCATAATTTGATAACTTAATAAATATGTATGATGAGATATCGTTTAGTATGCATGACTTGATAAACAATTAGGGTCAAATTTAGTATCCCAATTATGACTTTTATCATATCCTTTTAATTAGTATATTAATCAAGTTCTATAAACTCCATATGCTAAAACAATTATATACACAATATACAGGTTGTTGAACCATATGACTATGAATTACACACGAATGACTAAAGCTTTTGATTCTTTATGGTGGGTTCAAATAAAAATTGACCTTTAAGGGCAAAAAAACACATGGGGTGTACAATTGTACACCATATGCGTTTTTTTGCCCTTTTAGCATTAAGATTTTCTTCCAATGCTGATTACATTCACAGGACTAAAAAGATCCATATGAAGTAATGCCAATGAAGAATTTATCGAGTTGGCAAACTTATTGGACTGATTTTGTCTATTAAGTTGCATTTTGCAAGACATGTTGAGTTTGACAGTAAATTTAATTGCGTAATTTAGGTCAAAAGAAATTTACCTTAAAAGGGCAAAAAACACATATACTGTACAACTATACCACATATGGGAAAGGTACATTATCAAAATGAAGGATTCAGTGACTCAAACACCACTTGAGATCCATTTATTAAAACCTAAATCACACAAAGAAATTTAGAATCAAACTCAACATTTCTCACTAAATGCAACTTAATAAAGACAGAAACAGTCCAATAAGTTTCCATAATTTGCCTAAAATAGCAACCAAAGAAGCAAAATGTCCCATGAATCCATTTATTTTGACCTAGAGGTAGACAAAAAAACCAGTTAACCGAACCAGCCCAAAAATCGAACCGAAACCGAACCGGTTTGAAACTGATAATGTAGAAACCGGTTTGGAACCGGTCTGTAATTCTCAGTACCGAAATCGGTTTCAAACCGGTTAGCCGAACCAAAACTGGACATAAACCAATTGTAACCCAAACCGAAACGGATCATAAAGCAGTCAAGAAACTGGTTTCAACCCAAACCGAAAGCGATCATAAAGCGGATTGTGCACCTCACAGCAGAAAGAAAGTTAGAATTAAACTCAACATGTCTCACTAAGTGCAATTCAATAACCACAAAAACAGTCCAATAAGTTTCCATAAGTAGAAAGAGTTGGTATTTTCCCCAAACAGCAATCAAACAAGTATAGCATAAATAAATGAAATATCCCAACAAACTGAAATAATAATTACTTACCCAATATCTAAAGGCCACAATCTCAGCAGGAGTATTATTATTATTTCCACAAGACCCCAAACTGATTTGCTTGACCGCTTCGATCTGAACCGCTTCAGGATCTTCTCGAGCACTCAACTCCAAGGCCAGCTGAATCTGATACTCCTCTTCAACTTCCGGATCCCTAGGGTTAAGTTCACGTTCATCCATACTGGTAACCGAGTCAACTGACCTAGGGCTTCCACTTCTCTTATTGGTTACCGAATTCAACCATCCGGTAATCGACGTCAACGGCGGCTGCTTATTGTTATCCGACTCAGAAACAGGTAGCGAGTTTGAATTGGAATGATTAGAAGGTCTGATGTGAAGCTTCTTCAGTAGGTTTTTCATAATTATTCATAGTCTGTCTGGTAGCAAAGTCAATGCCTCATCGAGATCCAGCTGGATTTAGGGAAAGATTATACTCCAGCTTAATTGAAGGATTATATTATATTATTGATGGATGGATGAATATTGAACAAGAACAAGAACAAAGAACAGAACAGGTAGTGGGGGAGTAGGACACCAACATAAACATAAAGCGACGTCGTATTGATTGAGGAGCTTTCTCATATTCAATATACATAGATACTACTCCTTGCTGACGATTTCTATAAATGCACCAGCAATCATGTGTTGTCTTATTGGCTTATTGGAAGGAAGCCAATACACTTTTTATTTATTATTCCAAAGTAAAGTTTCTTTTCCTTCTTTGAACTTTTGACCGAACCCAATATCTTCAACCATACATTTTTTTTATTTTAGCTTATAGCACACTCAATCATCCATACTTCATCAAATCCCATTTTCACTTTGTACATTTAAAAAGGAATCATCATCAACTAAAATTTTGAAGAAAATAGTTTGCCCGCCAGGTGTTTGACAAAACGCCTCAATGAAATAATCTTTGTTTTTGGTGTTTTGAGGAGGGGAGGGCAACGGGTGGTTGCTCTCCTCCTTCCTCTTTGGTTCGGGTGTTCATTCCTCAAACTCAACTCGAGTTTTGTTTTATTATTATTTTTCTTGGTGTGGTACTTGACTACCGGGGTGTTTTGTGGGTCGGGGGTGGTAGGACCGGGGCTAATGAGGAGGTTGTTTGGCCGTGTCCGTTTAGAGGCTTCCACTGTTGCCCGGATGGATTACCGGGGTCCAAGGGGGTTCGATTGGCCGCACATATTAAGCGGCTTCATTTGTCATCGGATGACAAGAAAGAGACCTTACGGGAGGCGATCTCGACAAATTTGGATTTGTTTATTTCGGTTGGTGAGGCTTTAAAGGTCTCGCGTAGGTGGATGTGTGGAGCGTGTATGGAGTCACATGCTCTCCGTCGGGGGTGCCATCATGATGACGGGTCGGTCTGGTACAAGTGTGTCACGGGAGATGTGGAGGAATATATAGTGGGGATTGCGAAGCCACGTGTTGGGAGGGAAGTTGTCGCGGTGGGAAGGGTGGAGGTGGATGTAGCTCTCCTTGAGCGTGTCTTCACTCTTCCTATTACGACTGTTAAAAACATTCCTCATAGTTGTCGTATGGCTTTTTCCCAAGCCTTAGTGGGTGCTCTGGGTAAGGTGGCGCCTATGCCAGAGTCTGTTGAGGCGTGGGTGAAACTGTTGTTGTTACCACGTTGCACCTTACGAGTTTTCAGACCTTCTAATCGTCAGCAACGCAGGTCTGGCAATAGAAAGTCTGAGCAATGCCGAATTATTCAACGGTCGCTATCCGCTTGGGGTGACCGTGACGGTTTCTTTGAGCTCCTTATATCGCTTTTTAACCAACCCCTAGGAGATGCCCCGGGTGGTGATGCGTTTGTACCCGAGTCTGACAACGCCGGGTTGGGCGCCAATGTTAAACAATGTTTGCGAAAAGTTGCGGACGGGCATTTCACTGCTGCGGTCAAGGTATTATGCTCTTCAGGGGTTGCACCTTTCGGTAAGGATACTTTGAACGCTTTGTTGTCTAAGCATCCCATCATGGCACCTCCGATTATGCCTGCTTCCTTGCTTTCTGAGTCTCCCCTTGTCGTGGACGTTGATAGTGTGCTTGGGTGCATTAAGTCTTTCCCTAAAGGGACTTCGTGTGGGCGGGACGGTTTGCGAGCCCAACACATTTTAGATGCGTTGTGCGGAGAGGGGTCTCCGATTGCGGATGGTTTGCTCAAGGCTATCTCTGCGGTGGTTAATTTATTTTTGGGTGGAAGGTGTCCTAAGGTGTTGGCAGAGTTTGTTGCGTCTGCCCCACTTACGCCGTTGCTTAAACCGGACAATGGGATTAGACCTATTGCCGTTGGGGCCATTTGGAGGCGGTTGGTCTCTAAGGTGGCTATGAGGGGTGTCGGGAAGGAGATGGTTAAATACCTCGGTGACTTTCAATTTGGGGTGGGAGTCCCCAGTGGGGCAGAGGCCGTGCTTCATAGCGCGAACTGGTTTCTAAATCAGTTTCATTCGGATGGGTCATTGGCTATGCTTACTGTTGATTTCTCCAATGCCTTCAACTTAGTAGATAGGACGACCCTTCTACATGAGGTTCGGAGTCGATGTCCTTCCATTTCTCTTTGGGTGGATTTTTTATATGGGCAGTCGGCTAGGTTATATGTGGGTGATACTTTCATTAAATCCACCACTGGGGTTCAACAGGGGGACCCTCTTGGGCCTCTCCTTTTTGCCTTAGCTTTGCACCCACTTGTTCACCAAATCAGAGATCGGTGCAAGCTTCTCTTTCATGCTTGGTACTTGGATGATGGCACGATTATCGGGGATACTAGAGAGGTAGCCAAAGCATTAGATATTATCAGGTCTGAGGGGCCTCGTTTGGGTCTTGAATTAAACGTTAAGAAAACAGAGTTATTTTGGCCAACATGCAATGGGGTGAAGGCACAGGAGGGGTTGTTCCCTTGCGGGATTGGAAGGCCGGTGCTTGGCGTGAAACTCCTTGGTGGTGCTGTAAGCCAGGATGCGAGGTTTATCAGCAGTTTGGCTATGAAAAGGGCATCTAGCGCTGTGGAACTGATGAGCTGTTTCCCAAGACTTCGGGATCCTCAATGCGAGCTTCTTTTGCTTCGCTCATGTATGGGAGTCGCCAAGCTTTTGTTCGGTTTGAGAACATGCCAACCTATGTATGTGGGGGAAGCTGTTTCTATATTTGACAATGGTCTTCGAAGGGCGATTGAGGACATCGTGGTTTGTGGAGGTCCGTTCTTTGGGGATCTCCAATGGAGGTTGGCGTCACTTCCGATCCGTTATGGGGGGTTGGGTCTCTGTTCGGCCGAGGATGTATCTACATATGCTTTTGTGGCTTCGAGAGCACAGTCGTGGTGTTTGCAAGACCATATTCTTCGGGGTTGTGATATTCATAGATTGGACTCTGATTATGGGTGTGCGATGGATCGTTTACGTACTTCACTTCCAGATTTTGATCTTAGCGGGTTCTCTAATAAGGACACCGCCCCCCCTAAAGCCCAACATATTGTGGCGAGTGCCTTATTTAGTGGAATCGTCAAGAGTTTAGAAGTGAAGTTTGATCTATCCCCTCGCCAAAAGGCGGTGTTTGAATGCCTTCGGGCTCCTCGGGCTCAGGATTTTCTAACGGCTATCCCCATTGAAGGATTAGGCCAACGTATGTCGGGTTTGGAGTATCGGGCTATCCTTAAGTACCGGTTAATGATCCCTATGTTCCCGACGGATGAACCTTGCCCAATTTGTCGCAAGGTCTGTTTGGATTCTTTTGGTGACCATGCGGTGCATTGCAAAGAATTGCCTGGCTTTAAATACAGACATGATCTGGTTAGGGATGTTCTGTGTGATGTTCTTAAACGGGCAGGGATTTCTGCTAAAAAGGAGGCCCCTGTTAACTTTCTCACGGATCCTATTGAAGGGAGGTCTACTTTACGACCAGCTGATATTCTTGTGTTCGGGTGGGCAGGGGGGGAAACACGCTTGTGTGGATCTTACAGGAGTGTCTCCTCTTGTTGGGCTCAGGGACCGTGGGTTTGTTGTGGGTCAGGCTGCGTTGAAGGCTGAATCGGGCAAAGTTGTTAAACACGAGAAAGCTTGTTTAGATAATCAACATGTCTTTCTACCATTTGCCTTTGATACATTTGGTTTTCTGGCTCCAGAGGCTGTGAAATTTTTGAGTAGGGTTCAGCGCGTCGTACACGGAACCTCTTCAGCTTCTAGGTCTCAAAGCTTCGTTTTTAGCAGGATTGGCTTTGCTGTTCAAAAGGGGGTTGCGGCGCAGCTTGTTGCCCGTTTGCCTGCCACTTTATTGTAATCGTTTTATAGTAAATTATATAAAACTTCGATTATTTAAATAACCTATTGTTTTAGGATTAATCTCAACTAACGATACGTTTACTTTGAATATGTTTTTCTTCAATAATCCTATATTAACTTAAAGTTAGCTTTTCTTATGGGGAATACCACATAAACGAGCCATGTCATCAAAACTTTGCTATATAAGCAGGCACATCATCTAAACTTTGACTTATTTGCCACACAAGCAGTTCACATCATCTAAACTTTGATTTTTTTGCCACATAAGTTGTCCAAGTTAGCAAAACTAATTGGGTTAACTTTCGTCGAAGAAAATATATTCAAAGTGGCGACTATCTGTAAACATTTTCTGGGTTTAGGGATTAGTCACAGCCAGTAGCTCATAGTTGAGATCATTAAAATCTAATTCTCCTCTTTTTTTCATAAGAATTTAGGGGTGCAAACAAGCATCAAATCCGCTTGTTTCAATCTCTATTTATAAAGTTCGAACTCGACTTATGAGTGGTTTTTCAAGCCCAAACTAGCAAAATATATATTATTCAATTGTTTTCATCACATTATATACGCTAGTTAATGATTATATATACATATATGTATATATATTGTAAAAATTATATAAATGACAAGCTCATGAGCCGACTCGAACAAGATAAGTGAAGCCCGAGCTCATTTATTAAGTGGGCTTATTTTTAGGTTCAGACTCGTTTAATGTGACACTTGAGCTAAAACCAGGTACACCCTAATATACAGTTACTGATTTAACGATTAAACGCTTATTACGTAATGATCGAACAATTAACCGAACGGGTCTGGTTATGACCCAGATATTCCGGGGGGGGGGGGGGGGAATCTATAAGTGATATACGTTTAATATAAGCTAATATATTAGTTTTATGGCCTTAGTTCGATAGAAAATAAGTTAAACGAAAACATGCTCGTTTAACTACCTGCTATAGATTTAAACGCGAAAGATACTTACAAACCAAGCATTGTATCATCCGTTAAGCCGAAAAAGACTTACCAAACAATTATTTGAAATGTTTTAAGCGATCTGTGAAAATATTTTCGAATTTTACAGGCGTATACTATATTTTTATAAATTTACACAAAACTAATCGAAAAACACTCGTTTTCGTACTGTTTGTCGTACCCTATATGTTTTTCAGGCCAAAAACCGAGCCCGAAATAAATTTGGACTCGGCATTTCACATACAAACACGTAAATCAAGAAAATAGGCTAAGATTGGACCAAAAAGGGGGGCCATGTGCATGCGGCCGCCACCCCCATGTTATTATGATATTATTGATCTTTCTTTTATAACAAGTTTACCAAGATATGTTTTTACACATTCCAGAGCTTATACAAACATTTCTGCAGTGCTTTCAACTTTCACCCAAAAAAATCAAGTACGTTTAATATTTTTTATGAATTTTTAGCTTAATTAATTATGTTTAATATCATATAAACATAGTTTGATTACCAAAATTCATTCCTAACCATGCAAAAACCTTAAAATGATACAAAAGTATGTTTTGATCATACACATGGTTATGAATCATAATCATATCATACTCTTTTTTGGCCATAATCACGGATTATAGGGTTTAAACGGCATTTTTACGGTTCAAAAGTTCGGTTTTATACCCTAGCCGAAACCCTAAGTTGAGGGGTAGTTGTGTTGATGAAACTTGTTTGGCTTGTGATATAGGACCTGTATCTAGCTTGCATAGGAGCACAAGAACCCGAAAACTTGATAAGAAAGGCGAAAACAAACCGAAACCGCTAAGGTAATACCAAAACACTCGATTACGGGCTGTTTAGGATTCAATTGTGATGTGTATATTTTTAGTTTATAAAATTTTTCAGAGACATTAGGGACCATATCATTGAGTCCCTGTTCAAATTTGATAATTTTTCGACCATCCGAGAATATTTGGCAAATTTATTACCGAATTGGGGCGTTTATTTGGGAAAATAGTTAAAATGCTTGAAAAATTATGAAAATTTTTGGGGAAGTCAGATTTGGTAAATTTTGATCACATATGAAATTTGGGAGCATTTGGAAAAGCCTAAGTATGTTTTGTACATTTGCGTTTATTTGAATTTTCATAGACGTTTTTGTCTCGAAAATGATATTTGGCAAGGTTGTTAGAGTTTGGGATTTTTCCATTTTGTTTTGAAACATATGCTCATCACTCAGAATTTTTGTTGGAATTTTTGGAGATCGTTTGGTATAAACGGACGATTTTCGGGCTAAATATAACAGATAAAATAAATTTTTATAAATTAATAAATCAGTAAATGAATCCATAAAGATTTTTATAAAAATCTACATATTTTAATTGATAAGTGGCTAAATTTTCATAATTTAAGGATTAACAGATGATTAATTATATTAATTTAAATATTAAACAAATTCAATTCTGATAAAAACCAACGAGTTCGTGATTAACGAACTTGTTGGAATATCAAAACACCAAGAGTGATCGGAAATCATATTTTTGGATTAATTAAGTAAAAACGAACTTTTTATAAGAAATCCGGACAATATGGGTAAATTGGGCGCATTTTTCTTCAAAACAAACTGAATAAACGGAAACGAGCCCTGTAGCGAATCTGGAACCCCAATATGTGATCTTTCTTTATAACTTAATCATTTTATCGACCAACACATTTACCCAATCTTACTTCCCCATAACTGTTTTATGCACGCATAAACGAACAACTTGGCCCAGCTGGGAAAACGGGAAAACTGAGCCAAGTTCGGTTTTAAGTATTAGACATTGAACAACATCACAATCTAAGCCTATTGACACTTTCTGGGCGTTCCAGCTATACCCAGTTTATATATACAGCCCAGTTTAGTATTGAGATTATAATAATATTAAAATATTAACATTATTATAATATTCATTATAAGGACTAGTAAACGAGTTAAAACAACTGCGAACTTACACTGTACAGCTGTGCTGATTGTCTTCTAAACTGTGAGTTTCATGACCACTCTTTAAACTGTTTTACAAACTTTTTGGGGTGAAAACATGTTGATGCATATCTATATATACTCTGAATTGTTTGATGATGGGAATTATCTAAGTGCTAACACACGAAAGTCCCCACGAATACAGTGATTAACTTCGAGCCGGTGGCTTGTGAATAGTACTATTGGTTTGACAAACCCAAACGGAATCGGCCTGGTTGTCGTGTCACATAGTGTCATTTGCACATGACCATACTTAAACAAACAGGCTATGTAGTGTTAGACATAGCTACCGGGGCATGCTGTGGGCGGAAGGGGAGCCATAGTGGTTGATTGGGCATGGGAAATGGATGCACGCAGCACAGACCGTCAAGGCTTCACTGTAGCTTAGCATAGTTACATCATAAACATACAAACAAACGTACTTGTGAACGTACATACATACATACTTGCGTATTTACAAACTGTGATTATTGTACGCACAACCGATTTCTTGAAACTCGTGTAACTCACCAACTATTTGTAGTTGACCCCTTTTAACATGTTTTTCAGGTATACTGGATTGGATTAGAAAGTCAATGTGCTACGTGTTTGACTTGCGATCAATGCTGGGTGAATTGATTGTGCTCATAGGAAATAAAGTCGCTTAATGGGCTGAATTTAGTTTGTATCACCTAGTTGTAAATGAAGTTAGATCAATGTAAAATCTTGTAAAGTAGTTTGTATTTTTCTTTATAAACAATGTGGTTGATATCAGATGTGTCTGTTACATTTCCGTTTTACGCTTCCTCAAATCGCTTAACGGGGTGTGACATTTAAGCTCACGTCAATCAAGCTTTTTCACAAGACGATCTCAAATAGCTCAGATCGTTTACACCTATGTAAGATGCTAGAGCAAATATTATAAAACTTGACAACTATTAATTAATAAAGATGCTATCAATTATCCAATTTAAAAGTATACTTTTTTATTTGTTTTTCACTCACATAAAATTGAAGGACTTGATACCTATAATCATATTTATATTTGTATTATAATTAAAAGGCATCTTTGCTTTGCGAGTACAAAACTACTGTAGCTAAAACGTACTAATATCTAACCTTATAGTACATACACCTTGTGCATTGTGTTACACGTGTTTGGATTCCCATCTATTTTATACTTGTATGTTACTAACAGTCTAAGCCTTCCAATGGCATTCTACCAAGGCACGATACTTGAAATCTCTGCCTGCCGGCCTGCTATATTCTATAAACAAAACAATTTCTTCTCACTTTCTCTCTTTATCTTTTGCCATTGAACTCCAGCTTTGGATTTGATGATGAGGATGGTGGTATACGCATTAGGATTTAAGGGGTTTGTGATGGTGTTGATGATATATCTCAATTGAATCGGTGCATTGCTAATTGACTTTCGAAGTGCGACGATTAGGGCACCATTTATATAAATATATTCTTCCTTCCTGATTCTCCTTTCTTGCAGTGAAAGATAATTGTCTATCAAACAAAGGTTCAATGTCTCACATATTGCAAATAAGCTACCAAACCCAAAAAGACTCGCTAGCATTGGGTTGTCAAAACCCCTGGTAATCTTCATCACCAGTCTTTGATGTATTTTTAGTTTGATTATTTACCGTCTTGTGATTTTGCATAATTGTGATTTGTATCTTAAGTTAAAACTTTGATTTGTGTTTTGAATTCTTGAATTGGGTTTGGAATGAGCACCTAGGAATTCATTAAGCTACACCTTTCGAAACACAATTTTCCTTGTAAATTTTTAAGTTTCATTCTACTATTATTACTATTTTTTTTAAATAATTGTGTATACCTAATGATGGAATATTTGCTACATATTTGAATCAAAAGAGAAATGCCCTCCCAAATGGTGCTGATATTGTTGTGCAAATCTACAACTAATTATCTTGGTTGTCTCATTGATGTAAGCATGTCTTTTAGCTAATCTAATTTTCACTAGCATTATAAATGTTTTCATTTTTAATAAAACTTTTGTGTTTTTCAGATGCATGGTGTGACATTCATCATTTTTGGTTCGTATTTGTACTCGTTTTTGTATTGTAAACCTGACCCGTTTTGGCTTTCGGATCATTGGATATTAATAAAACAAAGAATTTTATGTTATAATCATGTTTCATACTTGTTGTTTCGTTCCAAAGTCTTTAACGGTGTTTAAAATGCTTATTTTATTCTCAAAACGACATAAAACGAACTAAAGGGACTAAAACTTCCAAAAAAGCAAAGTTTGACCGAGAACCCCACCTTATGTGACGCGTAGGGCTGGCCTCATGTAACACCCCGACCTAAAGTGGAAACGCCCGAGTGTGATGTACAGATTGTTCAAAACACATGTGACACTATTAAGTGACAATATTATCATTAATTAATAACAAGTCAAGTACACAAGTTTTCAACAATAAATACAAGGAAAAATATAAATACACATGTGACACTATTAAGTGACAATATTATCACTAATTAATTTACAAGTCAAGTACACAAGTTTTCAACAATAAATACAAGGAAAAATATAAATACAACTAAACATTTGGTCCATTCATTTAAATAACCTAAGTCTAAATATTGTCACTATTAAGTGACAATATTATCATTAATTAATTTAACGCTATGTTCGAATATTATAGCGTTCACAGAATTTTGGTGTTAACGGTGTGTTTTATCTTGAAAACGAAAATGTTAACGTTTTTAAATTAATTAAATATTATTTTAACAACATTAGAAAAATAGATTAACACAATAATGAGGAATATTATATTTGCGAATTATGGATTTTAATGATAGTTATAACTCGAATTATAATGGTTGACAAAACCGAATAAAGTTATCTTTAATGTTTTAACGAATTATTAACACCGATGTAAGTCCCCGCGCGGGGCGTCGCCGATCGATACGAGATCCACACGAGGTCTAGGAGTGCGGAATCCTCCTAGACTCGTTTATGGTGTAGAAGACGAAGAACACGATTACACACAAACACATACACGAACAAACACACGAATGGATAAACACGTCTGCAGATCTTTTATATAATAACCGAAACACTTACATACCAAACATGAAAACAAATGACACGGCCGACCCGAAGTGAGCTCTACCTCGGGCCGTCCCACACGACTCACTCTCTCGGTTTCTCTTTAGACTAATAAACTGATCACAAAACACTCTTATTTTTCTGGATTCCTAACCCTAAACACGACACACATATATATATATATATATAAACTTCGCGGGCTTGGGCCTGTAGGCGAAGTTGTTATAACTTCGCCTATGGCGAAGTTATTCTAACTTCGCCTATGGCAGAAGTTGTTACAACTTCGCCTATGGCGAAGTTGTTCTAACTTCGTACTTCGTTTCCGCTGATCAGAATTGCATAGCGACGGTCACAAAATGCACCAACAGACTCCCCTTTGACCGTTGCTCTCAATTCTAACAAACACAAAAGATCATCTGTTACAAAACATGCACCAACAGACTCCCTCTTAACTGATGATCTTCTATTTGCTCTTCAACCAGCCGTGTCTGAAACTGTCTTGTAGCTTCACAAATCTACCAATTACCCAGCGTCTTCCATATCCGATCTCCCCTTCAGTGTAAGCTTCTCCGACTATAATGATTGAGGTCTTTGAAATGCATGCATCCCCGTGCCTAATTGATCATCTCAACCAATCACGTGAGTCCTTCTGACTTCACAACACGTGAAGTTCTTCTAACTTCACCAACACGTGAAGTTGGGCTCCCTCCACAACTTCACCAACAAGTCGCCATACGATAAGGTTTAATATTCAACTACTCAACATCAAGTGATCAATTTCATCACAAAACCATCTTGACAGAATCTAACACACATGACCATTAATTAATCCGAAGCATCTTCAATCACCAGGTATAACGATCAAGAACATAAACACTTTAATTCCCGATTAAATCCAACTTGTTCCAGAATTTTCACTTTAATAAATAAGCATCACGTTTCAGGTTCCAATTCTCGAACGCCTTGAAAATAACATAAATAATATGCTCTGACCGCAATCCAGTAATGACGAAAACCTTCAGTTCAATTTGACTTTCTTCAGTTGGTCAACCTCGAACAACAACAATTTCATTGCCCACAAACACCCAAATATGTGTCAATATCCAGTTTCAATCAATATCCCATCACAAACTCAACTCCATATCCAGAGTTGACACGTATTTGTTCACACGTAAGACCCAGAGATAACAAGTTTCACTCGTTGACGGAACAACATCTCCGGTCTCACAATAATCGTGTACACCTGGCCATACAGACGAAAACTCCAAAACACTCTTTTTTTTTTTTTTTCTCGTTAACTTCGCCTAAAGTCAAATTCGCCTGTCCATAACTTCGCCTGGCTATAACTTCGCCTGGCTAAAACTTCGCCTGTCAATAACTTCGCCTGGCAATAACTTGGCCTGAGATAAGCGAACTTGTGAGGTAGGCGAAGTTGTGAATAACTTCGCTTAACCTTATATCTTCACCTAAACCCTAAAATTTAAGCGACAACTTCGCCTGAACCCCATAACTTCGCCTGCGGCGCTGATCGGCCAGAAACGATCAGAAATGTGCCAGAAACACCAAAACGCAGATCTCGAACCATAGCATAAGAGCCTAAGGCTCTGATACCACATGTAAGTCCCCGCGCGGGGCGTCGCCGATCGATACGAGATCCACACGAGGTCTAGGAGTGCGGAATCCTCCTAGACTCGTTTATGGTGTAGAAGACGAAGAACACGATTACACACAAACACATACACGAACAAGCACACGAATGAATAAACACATCTGCAGATCTTTTATATAATAACTGAAACACTTACATACCAAACATGAAAACAAATGACACGGCCGACCCGAAGTGAGCTCTACCTCTGGCCGTCCCACACGACTCTCTCTCTCGGTTTCTCTCTAGACTAATAAACTAATCACAAAACACTCTTATTTTTCTGGATTCCTGACCCTAAACACGACACACATATATATATATAAACTTCGCGGGCTTGGGCCAGTAGGCAAAGTTGTTATAACTTCGCCTATGGCAGAAGATGTTACAACTTCGCCTACGGCGAAGTTGTTATAACTTCGCCTATGGCGAAGTTGTTCTAACTTCGTACTTCGTTTCCGCTGATCAGAATTGCATAGCGACGGTCACAAAATGCACCAACAACCGAATTAAAGTTTAACAGAAATAAAGCTAACGGAACTAATAAAGTTGCAACGAACTATATTATTTAAGTATTATCTCAACTAATAGTTTATTATATGATATTTATGGATTACGGGTTTTATCGAAAATTTAGCTTGAAACAATTACTTAAACGAAAGTTAAAGTTAACGACACGGAAATAATTATTAACGGATTTCATGATAAAATATAAGTTATACTTAACTTTATTAAAAAAATGATTTTTATTTGATATTTAATAATAATATTCATTTAATTTGGTTTATATATTAAAAGAAAATGGGTAAAGAAAAATATAAGCAGATTGTGCACTGACTCGGGTTCGAATCGGGTCTAGTGTGTATTACACTAATGTCCTAACCAGTTGAGCTGGCCTGATATTTGTTAAGAAACTGGAAAAAGAATATATATATATATATGTAACGTCCGTAAATTTCCGATAAAAAGGTTTAGCCTTGTAGTGTTGGGTACACCTTCGGGCTTGACCCGGTATTCTTCCGAGAGCTCCTGGCCACCCTCGTAAACGTTTCTCACTTAACTTTCCACCCAAGTTGCTACGCACTTCATACTGGAGGGACTAGAGTGTAAATTATTATTTTATATCATAAAATAAACCCTAGCCCCCCTATGTCCGATCGGCAGGAGGAAGAGCACAAGAACCCACGATTTTCTTTTTTCGCAGCTGTGATTAGGCCATAAAACTCCAATTCCAGGTCGGTTCTATGATTTCCCAAGTCTATTACACGTTAATTGACCTTTTTATTGCGCGTATTGATCGAAAAACGTCTTATTGTAGGCTAACCGGGTGGCTGTCCAATTAAGCTTTTCCAGGACTGTTTTGAGTGAGGTTTTTGTATCAAAATCATCCTAGGTATGTGTAGTACATCATACTTAAAAGCCATATTCGTTGAAGGTGTTTAGGTCGGTCAATCGATTTTAGTTCGAAAACTAGGGTTTGTCGGGTATAGAATCGTCAATTGTTGAGTTTGATGCGTTAATCGATTGAATGACCAACCGAATCAGTTTGTACAGCCCTAAGGGGATTTAAGGGCTGTGGGAAAATTATTTTTTTGGAACTCGGGGCTGTTTAGGTTGGTGATTAGTTAATCGAGTCGGTTGTGCGCAAATTGTCGTTTAAACATTAAAGTGAGTGTTGTAAAAAGGAACCGTCAACCCTATCAACTCGGGTGACATAATTATGATGTATGAAAGGGTTAAGATGGGAATTTGGTCCATTTGGGGCTGATTTGTTTGATAATTGGTTTTTAAGATTTAGTACGCGCGTATTCGACTCGATTTGCATACCGACGGGTGAGTTGTGCATCATGGTTAGCCCCGACCATGATCTTAGGGTGGATTTGGTTAATTGGAAGGTAAAGTAATTGGGTATGGGTTGGGCCTCGGGCCAAGTTGTTGGGCCTCGGGCTAAAGTGTTGGGCTTGAACGGCCCATTAGGAAAGTGTGTTCTTATGGTCTAGTTTAGTGACGCGTTGTGTACAATTTACAGGCCCTTACTTGTGAGTGTGCACTTAGGGATTTCCTAGCTCGTTGCAGGTGTTCGGTTGATTTCAGGTGAGTTCATGATGCCTTTTTTACTCTTTTTACTTTTGGGCTAGCATGCACACCTAAGTGTTTTCTTACTTGATGAAATGTTTTAAACGGATATATATAGGCTTGCTAGTATATGGTAGGTCTTGGGATGTTAAAGTATATATATATATATATATACATGATTGTTTCGCCTCTATTTGGCGATGTTGTAGTCGTCTCGACTACTGAATGTTGCGTATGCCTACTTCGTGTTTGCATACGGATGGATGGTGATCTTGGCCGGGCCAAACTATACGACTCAGGTTCTTAAATCCTGTGGCGGGCCCTGAAAAGCCTGTGAGGGGGGAGGCTCGTGTGGCATGATCATCATTGGATGTTACGTGTTTGGGTTGTACGTGTGCTCGACCCTGAATGTTATACGTGGATGTTATATATATATATATATATATATGTTATATATATAGGGATGTACTTAAAGGATGTTTATATATGTATATTTTGTATATGTACATATGTATGAGAATGTTTAGTATTCAGTAATGATGACTTAATAAATGTACTCTTTTTATTTTTAAACTTTTGGCATGACTATCATAATTTCCATTACTGATATTATTTATTTAAAACTTGAACTCACTCAGCTCAAGCTGACTTTGTTTGCATGTTAGTGTGAGTTTCAGGTTAGGAAGAGGATGCCTTATCGCTTGGACGTGCATGAAGCTACTTGGACGGTGAAAGGCATACACGGATGGAAGAATGGATTTTGAACAATTTATTTTAATTCGTTTTACGAATTATATTTAAAATTGATTTTGGGCAAAATTCCCGAGTTTTAAGGAACTTGTTTTACGATTTATGTTTTCCGCTGAATTTACACTCTGATATGTTTGTTTTAATGGAATAAACCGTTTTCAAGTTTAATCATTTCAATAAGTATTTTGTATGAATACCAACTGTGCGGTTCCCAGGGTTTGGGGCCTTACAAGTTGGTATCAGACCCTTGGTTCGAGGGATTCGAGCATCCCCGAATGCTAGGACTCGAACTGTAAGCAAAGAGACACGTATGCCCATCGCAAGTAGCTGCACGCCAAGAGGTAACTTTAAATTATTTAGGCATTCCTTTGCATTTAAGATTCCCGTATGTGATTAGGGACTGAGGGGATTAGGACGGGCGGGTAAAGTAAACAACTAATTACACTTGATCAACGTTATTAGCAGTTTACCGTTACCTTACATGTTCTAAATGCCACTTGTACTTGACCGTGTTAAAATTCTGTCTTTGTAGGGATAAGTCATGGTTAATACTCGTACTGCTAAGAGAGGTCGTCCGAGTGTTCGCGGCCGTGGTCGTAAGCCGCGTGCCGAGGCTGAGAGTGAGATTCCTACATCCAAGCAGGAGGAAACCCTGATTCGTGAGGAAGGGGATAATCCCGCCTTAGATCCTGCTATACGCGCAGCCATCGCAGATGTGGTTTACCAGGTTTTTCATAGCGTAATTCCCGAGATTGTTGCTGAGGCCGTTAGGGTTGCAAAAGAGTCAATGGATGGTAAGGGTGCGGATAAGCAAGGAAAGGGTCAAGAAACTCAGGTTGAAGACGAGGTAGTGGTATCTAGTGATGAGCAGGAAGAAGCTCGTGCGGTTAGTGTGCCTACTAAAGGATGTTCGTATGGGGATTTCAAGAAGTGCGACCCTCCCGTTTTCGATGGTACCAAAGACGCGTTGGCAGCTCATCAGTGGGTTAGAGAGATGGAAGCCGTATTGAGGGTCAGTAAGTGCAAAAGGGAGGACATGGTGACTTATGCAACTGCCTCGTTTCGTTTCGAGGCGCTGTGTTGGTGGGATAATCTAGCTCAGGTTATGGGTGATTGTTCAATTAGGAGGATGGCTTGGGAAGAGTTGAAGCAGTTGGTTATCGATCATTTTTGCCCTCCGCATGAATTAGATAATATGGAGCAGGACTTCTTAGCTCTAGAAGCGGGCGATATGTCACATCGAGAGTATACTACAAAATTCAACCAATTGGCTCGTTTATGTCCCGATCTAGTTACACCTGAAGGTAAAAGAATCAAAAAGTACGTAAAGGGTCTTCCGGCAGATGTTCGTAGGGGTGTGGTGACCATTGACATGAGCTCCTTCCACTCGGTGGTTACCCTGGCAGGTACATTGTATGAACATAGAGAGATGGTGAGCCCAACTGAGTCTGGGAAAGATTGGAAACCGAGCTCTAACTCCAATGGCAAGCGTTACGGAGGCAATGATTCCGTGTCGGACGGGAAGGAAGCGAGGGCAAGGACGTCGGATCGTAATGGTAAAGGGTATAGCGATAGATGCAGGAAGTGCGGGAAACCTCATATGGGGGAGTGTAGGCTTGGGACTACCCCTTGTTTTCGCTGTGGGGAGACGGGACACCCCCACTATGAGTGCCTGTCGTTGACATGTTGCCGGTGTGAGGGGTCTGGTCATCTGGCCTCTCGATGTACTGAAAATAAGGCGGGAGGTTCTGAGCGGGGGAACTCTTCTAGGGTTAAATTGGAAGACAAGCCAAAGACTAAGGATAGGGCCTTCAGTATCTCTACGAAGGAGGCGGAGGAGGACGTGAACACGATTTCAGGTAATCCCTTGCGTTCGTATTAACTGTTAAAATGTTTTACCGAATGTTTCTTTTCTTGTCGAATGCTTTCGTGTGTAATCGTTTGGCTAGGAAGTGGTACGATATCATTAGTAGGGGTACTATTTATACCCATTTTGAGTATGATGTGATGTTTTGAATTTTCGCAACCCGCGCTTGTTCCTGTGAAGCGGGATTCAGGGATGAATCCCATTCTTAGGGGGGTAGACTTGTAACGTCCGTAAATTTCCGATAAAAAGGTTTAGCCTTGTAGTGTTGCGTACACCTTCGGGCTTGACCCGGCATTCTTCCGAGAGCTCCTGGCCACCCTCGTAAACGTTTCTCACTTAACTTTCCACCCAAGTTGCTACACACTTCATACTGGAGGGACTAGAGTGTAAATTATTATTTTATATCATGAAATAAACCCTAGCCCCCCCTATGTCCGATCGGCAGGAGGAAGAGCACAAGAACCCACGATTTTCTTTTTTTGCAGCAGTGATTAGGCCATAAAACTCCAATTCCAGGTCGGTTCTATGATTCCCCAAGTCTATTACACGTTAATTGACCTTTTTATTGCGCGTATTGATCGAAAAACGTCTTGTTGTAGGCTAACCGGGTGGCTTTCCAATTAAGCTTTTCCAGGACTGTTTTGAGTGAGGTTTTTGCATCAAAATCCTCCTAGGTATGTGTAGTACATCATACTTAAAAACCATATTCGTTGAAGGTGTTTAGGTCGGTCAATCGATTTTAATTCGAAAACTTGGGTTTATCGGGTGTAGAATCGTCAATTGTTGAGTTTGATGCGTTAATCGATTGAATGACCAACCGAATCAGTTTGTACAGCCCTAAGGGGATTTAAGGGCTGTGGGAAAATTATTTTTTTGGAACTCGGGGCTGTTTAGGTTGGTGATTAGTTAATCGAGTCGGTTGTGCGCAAATTGTCGTTTAAACATTAAAGTGAGTGTTGTAAAAAGGAACCGTCAACCCTATCAACTCGGGTGACATAATTATGATGTATGAAAGGGTTAAGATGGGAATTTGGTCCATTTGGGGCTGATTTGTTTGACAATTGGTTTTTAAGATTTAGTACGCGCATATTCGACTCGATTTGCATACCGACGGGTGAGTTGTGCATCATGGTTAGCCCCGACCATTATCGTAGGGTGGATTTGGTTATTTGAAAGGTTTTAGGGGCTGAGGTAAAGTAATTGGGTATGGGTTGGGCCTCGGGCCAAGTTGTTGGGCATCGGGCCAAAGTGTTGGGCTTGAACGGCCCATTAGGCAAGTGTGTTCTAACGGTCTAGTTTAGTGACGCGTTGTGTACAATTTACAGGCCCTTACTTGTGAGTGTGCACTTAGGGATTTCCTAGCTCGTTGCAGGTGTTCGGTTGATTTTAGGTGAGTTCATGATGCCCTTTTTACTTTTTTTACTTTTGGGCTAGCATGCACACCTAAGTGTTTTCTTACTTGATGAAATGTTTTAAACGGATATATATAGGCTTGCTAGTATGGTAGGCCTTGGGATGTTAAAGTATATATATATATACATGATTGTTTGGCCTCTATTTGGAGATGTTGTAGTCGTCTCGACTACTGAATGTTGCGTATGCCTACTTCGTGTTTGCATACGAATGGATGGTGATCTTGGCCGGGCCGAACTATACGACTCAGGTTCTTAAATCCTGTGGCGGGCCCTGAAAAGCCTGTGAGGGGGGAGGCTCGTGTGGCATGATCATCATCGGATGTTACGTGTTTGGGTTGTACGTGTGCTCGACCCTGAATGTTATGCGTAGATGTTATATATATATTGTTATATATATAGGGATGTACTTAAAGGATGTTTATATATGTATATTTTGTATATGTACATATGTATGAGAATGTTTAGTGTTCCGTAATGATGACTTAAAGAATGTACTCTTTTTATTTTTAAACTTTTGGCATGACTATCATAATTTCCATTACTGATATTATTTATTTAAAACTTGAACTCACTTAGCTCAAGCTGACTTTGTTTGCATGTTAGTGTGAGTTTCAGGTTAGGAAGAGGATGCCTTATCGCTTGGACATGCACGAAGCTACTTGGACGGTGAAAGACATACACGGATGGAAGAATGGATTTTGAACAATTTATTTTAATTAGTTTTACGAATTATATTTAAAATTGGTTTTGGGAAAAATTCCCGGGTTTTAGGGAACTTGGTTTACGATATATGTTTTCCGCTGAATTTACACTCTGATATGTTTGTTTTAATGGAAGAAACCGTTTTCAAGTTTAATTATTTCAATAAGTATTTTGTATGAATACCAACTATGGGGTTCCCGGGGTTCGGGGCCTTACAATATATATATAGTAAACAAATTCATCTTCTTCTTTGAAAACGGATATTCTACAGCCACCCCCCTAATTGCTAAAACACCTACTCATACGCCGCGTATAGAGCTATACACGGCGTATGAGTCGGTGTTTCTAGAAAACACCACCAATTTTGTCTTATTATGTTTTTTATTTTATTTTATTTTTTTCTTTGTTATTTTGTTATTATTATTATTGTTATTTATCATTATTATCATTAAATATTAATTATTTATTTAATATTTATTATTATTTCGGTCAAAACAATTAACACATATAAATACCAAAAATCAGTGTTTTATTGTTAAAGTATACAAATAAAAGTAAATACGACAGCTAAAACATAAAAATCTAAAGAAAGTCCATGTCGATGCCCAAGTTGTCGTCGTGGCCCTTGAACGTCGCATCGCGAACGTCGAGGTCGTCCTCTCCCCTGCGCCTAGCCCCCGAACCCTCGTCACCGGCGGCATCCACGTCGTCGCCCCGTCTGCGTCTCAGGCCAGACGTGCTCGCCTCGCGGTCAAAACTGGGCGGGGGTGGCGGGGGCACGAGGTAGTGCTCTTTTGACTGCTGCGCCGCCAGATAGCGAACAATCCAGCTAACATGGCGCGACATCTGCATCATCCCCCGCTCCGTGCTCAGCGACCGACGCTTAAGGGCCTGCAACCTGGCGTCGGTGGTGGGATCCAGACGCACCGCTGCGATATGGGCGTGGAACGTGCTACGGCGGCGCCTAACAACAAAACAATAAAAATACGTTTAATACGAAGACGAATTAGAAGAAACAATAAAACGATAATATATTAAAACGTATCTGACGTGCGCCCGGATTCTCACGACCGTCACCACTGTCGTCCGAATCCCCGCCGGCCCACTCCCCCGCATTGACAGGCTCATGGACAATACGCACCTCCGGTGCGGCGGGCGGGTGAGGCTCGACTAAAGGCACCAGGCCGAAAGGCCCACGTGCCCCCGGCCCGCCCACCAGTCGATCGTAAAGGCCCTTGGGCCCGGGGAACGAACGCACAATGTGCATGTTGCCGCAACGGCTGCGGTCCAGCGCGCTCGAAAGGATCGGCTCGATAAGCAGGCCGTCCACCAGGGCTCTATGGCCTAGGGATATCGCAAGCTGGGTGACGTACCCGCCACCCATCAAGGACCCTCGTGCCTGCCTGTACTAGTAGGTGACAAAATAGTCTGCAAACCCTCTAGCGAGGTTGCAGTGCGTGTGAGTCAGCAGACCCCTAAAAAAAACAGGTCGTGCAGGCTGTAGTGCTCCGTGCCCTGATTGTGACCCGCGATGGACGTTGCAATCAGCCTGTGTAGGTACCTGTGTAATATAATATAATATAATATAATATAATATAATATAATATAATATAATATAATATAATATAATATAATATAATATAATATAATATAATATAATATAATATATAATATAATATAATACAATACATTTTAAGAACGTACCTGTGCAGCGGGTCCCTGATAGCCGAGACCTTGGCCTTGGTATCCAAGGCCCTCTCCCCGAACTACTGATCGTTGATGGCCCTCCATCATACCCGCAGGTCGTCGTCCGGCATATGGTGGATGCTCTCTGTGTATATCGGGCTGCGTATCTCCTGTGCGGTGTATAAACCTAGAGCAACCGCGAACTCCTCCATGGAGAGATGGACGACCTACCTGAACGTGCGGATAGAAACCTCCGACTCTGTCGTATCGGCGCCTGGCACCCTCATCGGAATCCCTGGCTTGCCAGACACACGGTGCCCGCAATAATATAATATAATATAATATAATATAATATAATATAATATAATATAATATAATATAATATAATATAATATAATATAATATAATATAATATAATATAATATAATATAATATAATATAATATAATATATATAATATTATGTAATATAATATAATATAATATATTATAATATAATACATAATAACGTGGAGTAAACATACCTAACGTTTATGGTCGAGTAAACCTCCAGTGTCAGCTCCCGGTGGGCTGATAGAAGCAAACTGAAGCACTGACTCCAGAGCGTATCCTGTCCGATGTACTCAGCCGCCCGTAGGTGAGCATCACAGGACTCCAAAAATGACCAGGAGACTACCGTGTTGTTAAACGGGAACATCTGGCGTAGGCGACTGTATCGTGTATGGGGCTCAAAACCCTTAGTGAACTGCAAATGAGGGTAGGTGTCCAACACGTTGTTACCTGGTGGGGGTCCTGGCCCCGGCCACAACCCCGCCTCCGGCCCTGCCCCATCTCCAACTTCTCCTCCTGCTCGAGCTTCTCCTCAATCTCGTCGTACACAAACTATAATAATAACAAATAATAAGAAACAATAATAATAATAAATAATAACAATAACAATAATAATAATAATAATAATAATAATAATAATAATAATAATAATAAAGGAAAGGAGGGGAACATCGGGAGCTGACGTATAGAGCTATAATATTAATATTAATCTCGTCGAGAGAGACAACACCCATTTATAATAAAAAAAAGGAAAGGAAGGGAAGGGAGAGGAGCCGGGCTCCAATAATTCATAAAAGCAATACGTCGCGTATAGAGCTATACGCGGTGTATAAGGGTACAAGTTGACAACGTAGCCCAGCTTTTGCCGGGCAGGTTGTTAATAAAACTAATACGCTGCGTATAGCTCTATACGCGGCGTATTGGTGGGCTTTTCTAGAAAAACCCACCAGTTTGTCTTATTATATTTTATGTTTTTTTTCTTTTCTTTTCTTTTTTTGTTATTTATTGTTATTTATAATAATAATAATAATTATTAATATTATTTTATTTATGAATAACATATTATTATTCGGTATTCGGCAAAGGGCGTTCAGTAGCATGACTTATATGGGAAAATTGACATTGCGAAATGACCTTCCAATTTATTGGTTGCTGTCGTTATGGACAACTTGATCAGTTACAGTGATTACCTTGTGATAAACTGACAGTGCCAAACGAATCCTTTCTTGGATGCTTTCGGTATCGGCATCTCAAATCTGGCTCTTCGATTTCTTCAAACTCCAATTGTCTTGACCATCGGCCACCACCGGCAACCGTAGTTGTGTTCACTCAAACACATATCAGTCGTCACTAAGCTTAGGCTTAGGCTTATTATTAGTTTTATGTTTAGTTGGGGGTATTCTAAGTTGATCGTCTTGCGTATATTAAAGAATTATCGGCTTATATGTATTCATACATATATATAGTAGATGTGCGGTATAAGAATTCATTGCTCCAACATAACCAGCACCGGATCGAGATATTAGTTTGTTGAGTTTGAATCTCTTGAATCTGCGGTATCCGCTAACGGCAGTGATAACGGGAGCCATAGTTTGGACAGAGAAGTGGAAATTCGGTCATTGCTCCAACATAACGAGCATCAGATTGAGATATTAGTTCAGACTTACCTGAACCGGTTGACACGTATGCTAACGTGGATTTAGGCTCGGTGTTGACGCTGATATTAACACGTTTTCTTAAAGCTTTCGTTATCACTGGCATAATACACAATGAAAGCACAAACTCAAACAACAATCCATACAATAGCAATTCTCTTCATTATTTTTCTCTTCTTCATGTTTAGTCTCTATTGAGTGAAAGTAGAGAAAAATAATGAAGAGAATTGCTATTGTATGGATTGTTGTTTGAGTTTATGCTTTCATTGTGTATTATGCCGGTGATATCGAAAGCTTTAAGCAAATGTGTTAATATCAGCGTCAACACCGACCCTAAATCCACGTCAGCATACGTGCCAACCGGTTCAGATACGTTCGAACTAATATCTCAATCTGGTGCTTGTTATGTTAGAGCAATGACCGAATTTCCACTTCTCTCTCCAAAGTATGGGCTCCCGTTATCGCTGCAGTTAGAGGATACCGCGGATCCGAGAGATTCAAACTCATCAAACTAATATCTTGATCTGGTGCTAGTAATGTTGGAGCAATGAATTCTTATACCGCACATTTACTATTTATATATATATGTATATATATATATGTGTGTATATATATATATGTGTATATATATATATGTGTGTGTGTGTATATATATATATATATATAAGCCGATAATTCTTTAATATACGCAACATGATCAACTTAGAATTCCCCCAACTAAACAAAAAAAATAAATAATAAGCCTAAGCCTAAGCTTAGTGACGACTGATATGTGTTTGAGTGAACACAACTACGGTTGCCGGTGGTGACTAACGGTCAAGACAGTTGGAGTTTGAAGAAATCAAAGAACCATATTTGAGATGTCGATAACGAAAGCAGCCAAGAAATTGAAAGTTCGTTTGGAAATGACAGTTTTCCCAAGTAAGCCTCTGTAACTGATTCAAGATTCCCATTACGAAACCAGCCAATAAATTGAAATTTCGTTTCGCACTGTCAATTTTCCCAAATAAGCCATGCAACTGAACACCCTTTATCGAATTTCGAATAATAATATATTATTGATAAGTAAATAATATTAATAATAATAATCATCATAAATAACATTAATAATTACAAAAGAAAAGAAAAGAAAGAAAAAACAAGAAAAAAAACCATAATAAGACAAAACTGGTAGGCTTTTCTAGAAAAACCCACTAACATAACTAGCACCCGTTTGATATAATATAATATGATATGATATGATATGATATAATATAATATAATATAATATAATATAATATAATATAATATAATATAATATAATATAATATAATATAATATAATATAATATAATATTATATAATATAATATTACATTATATTATACAGTACATTCTAAGAGCGTACCTCCGAACGTCTTGTGTCGGCGCCTGACACCCGCATCTGAATCTCTGGATTACATTATGTACCTAATAATAATAATATTTTAATACTAATAATTATATATTTAGAATAATATTATTTTAATAATAATAATAATAATAATAATAATAATATTTTAATACGCAATAACAAAATTTATTTTATTAACAATAATACTTTAACAACAATAATATTTTAATAATAATATTTATATTTTAATAGTAATAATATTATAAAAAAATTAACAATTGTTGGGGAAAACCTTACAATTACAAAAACACAGCGGATATATGTTTTAAATTTTTTTAATATAAAGTGTATAAAACCAATTTTATACATGCAAAACCCAATCCCGGATCCATATACGAAATACATACTATCAAACACATGCATGTCACTATAAGTCCATGCATGTCAAGACTACCTTTCAAATCCAAGGAAGTATGAAAGAGATGATGAAATGGTTGGCTAGAACTTCAAAGAGGAGTTCCTCAAGCTTGTATACCCCAAGCTCTTGTCAAACACCCTTGGTTTAGCTAGGATTTTGTTCAAAATCTTCTTCCTTCCCTTGGCTCCTATTTTGGCCGAAAATGTAGAGAAAAAAGAGAGGAGAAAGATTTTGTGATACTTGTGAAATTATGTCATGTGAAAGGGAGAGTCTTGTGGTCTTTCAAAGCACCATCCAAAGGTCCAATGAGAGTCCTTGCATGTTGCCACTATCTTTTGAAATAATAATAACCTAACCCTTCCTTTCTTTTATTATTATTATTATTATTTTCAAACCTTCCATATATAACTTATATATATGTATATATTTTGTGTTATAAAAATAGTTACATTGTGTTATAAAGATAACACAATATTAAAATTCTTAAAATTTAAAGTCAAACCATTTCATCTTATTAAAATTCGGTCCAGAGTGATAAACAGCGGAAAATCACAAGTACTAAAACCAAGTTCCCAAAACCATAATTTAAATGTTTAAAGTAATAAATGAAAAGAAAACAGTTTGCGTATTAATCTCCGACTAGTTATGCCTTCAACCGTCCAAGTAGTCTTGAGCACGTCCAAGCGGTAAGCATCCTCCTCTAAACCTGAAACTCACACTAACATACACACAAAGTCAGCTTGAGCTGAGTGAGTTCAAGTTTTAATAATGGACATTTAAATAAATCATTCCAAGGGTTTACATATAAAAACGAGATTATAAAACATTCCAAGAGTCTAAAATATAATACGGGATACGAACAGTTAGGCCATCATCAACACTAAGTATTCGTACTTAAACATATATATACATCCATATATTTATATCCCTATAAATACCACCCAAATAATAACAGCACACGTACAACCCAAACACGTAACATCCCTATATATATAACAATATATATAACATCCACGTATAACATTCAGGGTCGAGCACACGTACAACCCAAACACGTAACATTCGATGATGATCATGCCACACGAGCCTCCCCCCTCACGGGCTTTACAGGGCCCGCCACAGGATTTAAGAACCTGAGTTGTATAGTTTGGCCCGGCCAAGATCACCATCCATCCGTATGCAAACACGGAGTAGGCATACTTAACATTCCGTAGTCGATAACGACTACAACATTCACCAAATATAGGCCATACAATAATTTATATATATATATATATATACACATACTATAACATTCCAAGGCCAACTATATACTAGCAAGCCTATATAAAATAGTTTAAACGTTTCATCAGGGAAAATCGTTTAATACTAGGCCTTAACACTAGGCCTATTAGCAACCTCGAGCCTAGACCACAAGTAATATGTATAACCTTAAGGAATATAAGACCATAAACGAGTCTACAATATCCTAAGGCATAAAATATAGTTCACAAATAGTTTCATAAATGCACAAATATGAACAAGGCTATGTAATACCATCCAAATGGTTGTAACGAGTAAAATCGTGTAAAATTGTATTACGGTGTGCATAGTAGCCCAAAATTTGAAAAGAGTAAAAAGGGGCATCATCAACTCACCTGAAACGAGCCACACAAACACCAAAGAGTTTGAGAACTTCAAAGCCAATCCACAGTTTACAAGCCTGTCGGATTGCACACAAAGATTACTAACTAAACGTACCGACTCGTTTATCCTACGAGACGTTCTAACATGATTTGATTGACCTAAAGCCTTGACATTACCACATTCAATTGCATCAGCCCCCGAGGCCATGTATTTACCCCTTAGTTAATCCCGGGGACAAAGGGTTCCCAATTTACCCCCGAAAGTTGGTGACTTTATCGAATACGCGCGTTAATGGGTTGTATATGCACTTAGATACCTAATCAGCCCCGTGTGGACCAAATTTAGTAAAATCAACAGCCAACAAGTCCATACGACGCTACACGAGTTGGATGGGTCGGTAATTCGCAAGCACGATGCACAAACTACCAATAAACGCGAATTTGCGCCGTACCGACCCGTTTGAGTAACCGACAACCAATTCAGCCCCAATAACATAAAAATATAGTTTTTCACAGCCAACAAATTATACTGAGGCTACAACATCCGAATTGGTTGTTAATTCCCTCAACAACGCGCTAGACACAACAATTGACAAACTAGACAACCGAAACCTAGTTTTCACTTCATCAACAGTTGACCAATCTAACGAATGCCAAAACTCATAATACTAAAGTATATTACACTAGACATACCTAATAAGGTGACGGAGCATGAACTTCAATTGTAACAGCCCCGAAAGATGCGAGAAAGGGCAGCCACCGGTTAAGCCTAAAACGACTTATCGATCAATAACGAATATAACATGCAGATTTTAGCATGCAAAGATGTATTTTATTACATAGGAAAACCATGGAATTAAATTATTAAATTTTTACTAGAGTTGTATAAATGTCTTGGGTATCTAAAAATATTTTTATTATATTTTTCCAATACACAAAAATCATAAAAATTCCTCCAACACAGAAAGATATGTGCAGCTATTTCAGTGCGCAACAAACTAGTTTTATTTTTATAAAATTAATTACCCAGCCAAATTAAACGATTCTAGTTGGTTTTGGTTCCTAACTCAAAATATTAACTTACAGAAGTGAAACCAACCAATTTAGACTTGTCAAAAAAGGGTTATGATGTCGGGAAGACAGACCAGTATCCGTCATCCCGCATCAGCTTTGATACTCGATCTTATAAAATCATAAAAAGTATTCAAATCTCGTCCAAAAATTACGTATTATACCTTTCTGGAAACTAGACTCAAAGTAGAACATCATAGAAATAAGAATAGATCAAACACAATATATTTTCATCGAGTTATAGACCAAGCAATAAACGAGTACGAATCTGTCAGAAATTGTTATAATCAAAACTCAACCCTAACGTGTTCAAGAAAGGGTTTAATGGTGAAAAAGAGTTATACTAAGATAGAACCGACCTGGAATTGAAGTTTGGATGACCGGAAACGGGCTGGTCTTGCACGGGAATCAATAAGAGAGGGGGAGGGGAGTGCGCCGATCAGACCACTAATAGGGTTAGGGTTTTATTATTATTATTATTTTTGTATTATAATATAATAATAATACATTCTAGCCCCTCCACTTTAATAATGGTTAAATTTGTAAGAAAATTTAAGTGAGAAACGTTTACGAGGGTGGCCAGGAGCTGTCGGAAGAATGCCGGGTCAAGCCCGAAGGTGCACACAACACTACAGGGTTAAACCTTTTTATCGGAAATTTACGGACGTTACAAGAGACTAATATCTCCCTTCTTAAATCTTTCATTTCCTTTGAACCCTTGCAACAAATAGCAAATATGAGTTCCACTTCCGGTATCCAATACCCATGTGTTAGAGGAAATAATATTAAGATCAACATGTGTCATGAAAGTTGTACCCGAGGTTTGCCCCGCATCCCTCTTAGCTTTCAACTCTTTTAGATAGGTTGGACAATTCCTCATCCAATGCCCTATCTCCCCACATCCAAAGCACGGATCCTCCGCGCAAACCTTTGGCTTCTTTTCTTTCGGTTTGGGTGGTCCCGCTTTCGCCTTTCCCTTGAACTTAGCCATGACTAGTCCCTTACCTTTGGCAACCTTTGCCTTAGGTTCCGGGTGATGCCTCTTCCTATTGCCTCCCTCATTGATCGTGAGAACGAGTAAAACCTTTTTACCCATTCCCGTCTCAGCCGTCTTGAGCATTGCATGAAGCTCACCAATGCTCGTGTGTAACGCCCGTAAATTTCGTTAATCGGCTCGATCGTTTATAAATGTTTGTCACAAAGCCGGGGTTTCATCTTTCTAATTTAGAGCCTTGTTATATGTTTTAAAAGTCCATTTGTCCATCCTTTTTCCCAAAACATCCCCTCTTATGACTTAAAGTATTATATTAGTATGTAGCACCCGACATTTTTGTTTATCGGCATGCACGCTGTAGAGTTTGTATATTTATCGGGTTTGAACCGGCTTACTTCGGGGACCTCCTTGTCATACCCGTAAGTTGAATCAACTGACTTTTCATTCAAGTTGCTACACCTTCCAACTTAAGGGGCTAGAGTGTAACATTCTTTATTATAATAATAAAAAAAAGAAAACCCTAACCCTCCTTTGATGGTCCGATCGGCTGATGTGCAGCCCCTCCCACCTTCGTTTTTTCTTTTTCCAGCCGCTCCCAAGGTCTAAAACTCAAATTGAAGGTTAGTTTTATATTCCCCCAAGTCCTATACACCTTAATTGATCATATTAACGCGCTTATTGGTCGTTAGGGTTGAGTTTTGATGATAACAGTTTTCTGACAGATTCGTACTCGTTTATTGCTCGGTCTGTAACTCGATGAAAATATATTGTTTTTGATTGATTCTTGTTTCTATGATATTCTACTTTAAGTCTAGTTTCCAGAAAGGTATAATACGTAATTTTTGGACGAGATTTGAATATTTTTTATGATTTTATTTGATCGAGTGTCAAAGCTGATGCGAGATGACGGATTCTGGTCTGTCTTCCCGACATCATAACTCTTTTTCAAAAAGTCCAAATTAGTTAGTTCCACTTCTGGAACTTAATATTTTAAGTTAAGAATCAAACCCAATGGGAATCATTTAATTTGTCTAGGTAATGAATTTTATAAAAATAAAACTATTTTGTTGCGCACTGAAATAGCTGCACATACCTTTCTATGTTGGAGGAATTTTTATGATTTTTATGTCCACTAGAAAAATATAATAAAAATATTTTTTTAAACTTAAGATATTTATGCAACTCTGGTAAAAATTTAATAATTTAATTCCATGGTTTTCCTATGTAATAAAATACATCTTTGCATGCTAAAATCTGCATGTTATATTCGTTATTGATCGATAAGTTCGTTTTAGGCTTAACCGGTGGCTGCCCTTTCTCGCATCTTTCGGGGCTGTCATAATTGAAGTTCATGCTCCGTCATCTTCTTAGGTATGTCTAGTGTAATATAATTTAGTATCATGAGTTTTGGCATTCGTTAGATTTGTCAACTGTTGATGAAGTGAAAACTAGGTTTCGGTTGTCTAGTTTGTCAATTGTTGCGTCTAGCGTGTTGTTTGAGGGAATTAACAACCAATTCGGATGTTGTAGCCTCGGTATGATTTGTTGGCTGTGAAAAACTATATTTTATGTTATTGGTGCTGAATTGGTTGTCGGTTACTCAAACGGGTCGGTACGACTCAAATTCGCGTTTATTGGTAATTTGTGCATTGTGCTTGCGAATTACCGACCCATCCAACTCGTGTAGCGTCGTGTGGAATTTTTGGCTGTGATTTTACTAAATTTGGTCCACACGGGGCTGAGTTGGTATCTAAGTGTATAAACAACTCGTTAACGCGCATATTCGATAAAGTCACCAACTTTCGAGTGTAAATTAGGAACCCTTTGTCCCGGGATTAACTAAGGGTGGTTTTGGTAAATACATGGCCTCAGGGGCTGATGTAATTGAATGTGGTAATGTCAAGGCATCAGGTCAATCAAATCATGTTAGAACGTCTCGTAGGATAAACGAGTCGGTACGTTTAGGTAATAATCTTTGTGTGCAATCCGACAGGCTTGTAAACTGTGGATTGGCTTTGAAGTTCTCAATCTCTTTGGTGTTTTGTGTGGCTCGTTTCAGGTGAGTTCATGATGCCCCTTTTAAATCTTTTTACGTTTTGGCCTAGCATACACACCGTAATACAATTTTACACGATTTTACTCGTTACAACTATTCGTATAGTATTACATAGCCTTATTTGTATTTGTGCATTTAAAAAACTATGAGTGGATTATATTCTATGCCTTAGGATATTTTAGACTAGTTTATGGTCATATATTCCTTAAGGTTATACATATTACTTGTGCTCTAAGTTCGAGGTTACTATTAGGCCTAGTATTGAATGCCTAGATTATCCATTATTTATGGATTGTATGTGATGATTATGTTGGTTGGATATTTGAATTAGATGAATGTGTATGTGTGTATGTGAATGTGTATGTGTTGGTAAACTATAACTGGATCAAATATATTACTCGGGGAAGACCCGGGGTGAGGAGGCCCGTGTTGCATGTTTATGACGCGGCTGGGTCAAATATATTACTCGGGGAAGACCCGGGGTGAGGAGGCCCGCCGTTCTATAAACCGTGGTCGGGTCAAATATATTACTTGGGGAAGACCCGGGGTGAGGAGGCCCGTATCACGTGTTTGGTACGTTAAACCGCGACCGAGTCAAATATATTACTTGGGGATGACCCGGGGTGAGGAGGCTCGTGTTGCGTTACAGATGGATGGTGATCTTGGCCGGGCTAAACTATACGACTCAGGTTCTTAAATCCTATGGCGGGCCCTGAAAAGACCGTGAGGGGGGAGGCTCGTGTGGCATGATCATCATCGGATGTTACGTGTTTGGGTTGTACGTGTGCTCGACCCTGAATGTTATACGTGGATGTTATATATATATTGTTATATATATAGGGATGTACTTAAAGGATGTTTATATATGTATATTTTGTATATGTACATATGTATGAGAATGTTTAGTCTTCGGTAATGATGACTTAATGAATGTACTCTTTTTATTTTTAAACTTTTGGCATGACTATCATAATTTCCATTACTGATATTATTTATTTAAAACTTGAATTCACTCAGCTCAAGCTGACTTTGTGTGTATGTTAGTGTGAGTTTCAGGTTTAGAGGAGGATGCTTACCGCTTGGACATGCTCGAGACTACTCGAAAGGTTGAAGGCATTTCTGGTCTAGATTTCCAATAAAACGGATATTATATTTATATTTGATTTTTAGACACTTGTACCCCCGTATTTGGGATTTTCTTTAAATAATTACTCTTTTTCCGTTGTTAATTATTCTGAACTTGTTTTAAATAAAAACGAATCGTTTGGTTTTAAATTTTTGTGAAATTGTGGATGCGATTACCAACTGTAGGATTCCCGGGATTCGGGGTCTTACATCTTGTCCCACCCATTCATGTTATAATTCATAACAAAAGTCTCAAATTTCTTGGTTAGCCCATTTAGGATCAAATCCGTGGCTAACTCGTTTGAGACGCGACAATTAAGGCGCTCGAGACGATCGATGTGGCTTTTCATCTTAAGCACATAGGAGGAAACGGATTGGGTTTCTTCCATACGACATGCATGAAGCGCTCGAACCGTTTCGAAGCGCTCCACCCTAGCTTGTGTAAGGAACATTTCCTTAAGTTGGGTGATCATGTCGTATGCCCCATGAAGTTCAAAATCCTTTTGAATTTCGGGAATCATAGTTCCCAACATGAGGCAAGAAACTTGCACGGAATCCTCATTGTGCTTTACCCAATTGTTATAGTTATCGGCATCGTCAATGCCAGGTTCTTCGGGAATAGGCTCGTCTATCACGTAATATTTCTTTTCTTGCTTGAGAATGATTCTCAAGTTTCGATACCAATCCATAAAGTTTGTATAGTTTAGACGATCCTTATCAAGAATAGATCTTAGTGATAGGTTGTTAACAGGTGGAATAATAACATTAGGTGGATTGTTGATTACGGTCATCTACAAATATAACAAAGCTCAATTTTAGTATTTTCGATATCAATAATTAATTTTAATCGTTAATACCCTTTATGTCTCCTAGACAATTAATGATTAAATTCTAGAACCCAACATTACATTCAAATAGTTGTTAGGTGACGTTTATCCTACTATTTAAATTAACAAGGTAGTCAACGTTTGACAATTGCAACCCTTTGCAACTTCTAGTTTTATGGGATCGGTTAAACATATTATGTTTAGTTGGCATGTTTAATCCCATCAACACCATTGTATACCATGCTTCGGTGACCCTATTCACATGGTTTCCAATTTAAGTCGTCCTACTTATACACACGTGTGAGATTACACATATAAGTGGTTAGGTGACCTTTATCCCACAAGTATGGTAAACCCACCTCAAACTCACAAGTTTCCTCCAACATGGTTAGGTGACCTTTATCCCATACCGAGTTCCCAAGTGATTCGAGTGTTGTACAAAAGGATGGTGTTCGACTTATTTTATAAAAGGGATTTTAGTTTTCTAAATTCTAGATTGGAAAACCTTTTATGTACCTTCCATTTGCACGCATTCAAATGTATGGTATTCAGTTGAAAAACTCATTTTCAAAATTCCTATTAATAAAACCCATTTTATTATGAAATCATTAGACTTTAATAAAACCAATTTTTATTACCTAACGATTTCTAAGGAACCAATTTTATGCTAGTTGTTGATTTTAAGTAGTTAGCAAACCATATTGCAATAACACAAACAAAAGAAAATCAACCATGCAAGCATAAAACATACAACCACAAGCTCATAACCATGGCCTCCTAATATTGACTACACTTGTTCACCGAAGACAAGTGTGTCAAAAAGGTCTTTCCTAAGGGACCTGAAAGGACATAATCTTGTGTCGGTGAACTCCCACTTGATCCTAAATCCAAATGCTCCAAGTGTTCACCCCCATGTTTTGGTCTCCACTTTATTTGGGCTTCCATCCTTGCATCTTCTTTTACAAAATATATCCTAATACATTTTTCTAGTAAAAGAAATGAATCTAATCTACTTATTATTACAAATCAAATGAATGAATAAATAGATTACAAACCCAAATAAATATTACAACCATATCGAATGAACAAACAACCACTTGAATGAACAAACAAATCAACACTATCATTCAACCGAACACAAGGCCATGGCTAGGTTATGAACATCTATTACACATCTAAATATGCAATAATCCAAGACCAAAAATTGGTTCCCCTTTCCCTCAAACTTTCGGGCCAAATAACAACCAAACCGAAAGTTTCGGGTTTTTGTCCAAACAACACAATCAATCATCCAAATGACTTAGTTTTTCAAGATTACCACATGCATGTAAAGTATAACCTTGAAAAACCATGGGGTAACCAAAACCCCTAAAATTTTCGGCCATATGGTAAAACCCCACCATAAACCAGAAAATTTTTGGGTCTAATGAAGCATGCATCCCTATAAGCGGCTTTTGATGCCATTGTTGGGTTTTAACAAGATTATCAAAGTGATAAAACCTTACTATTACCAAAACGTAGCGGATATATGTTTTAAATCTTGTTAATATAAAGTGTATAAAACCAATTTTATACATGCAAAACCCAATCCCGGATCCATATACGAAATACATACTATCAAACACATGCATGTCACTATAAGTCCATGCATGTCAAGACTACCTTTCAAATCCAAGGAAGTATGAAAGAGATGATGAAATGGTTGGCTAGAACTGTAAGGCCCCATTCCCGGTAACCCTACTTTGGTGTTGGATTTACTCATAAACAAAATTCTAAAATCAGAGTTAATTGAAAACTTCGCGGAATAATTAAAAACTTCAAACAATACATTCCACAACATTCGTTGTTGTCTTAACATACAAATTGTCTTTTCATAAGTAATTAATTAAAATAATCATAACACTTCATCATGGATGCCAGTCTCTTCAGTCCATGCCATGCATCCCTCCTTAACCCAGCTGCCTCAATCTATTTGACTGCATGCATACTAAAAGTCAGCTACGCTGAATGAGTTCTAGTTAATCATTTAACATACAATACATTCATACCCTTACTCATACGCATCCGAAGATACGTATTCATACCTTATTTACTCTTACTTCTTTCATACAAAATTTATATACATGACTTCTTTCATACAAACTTTATATACATGGACACGCGCTTACAAACTTTCTTTCATAAGGCCTTGTAAATTACCATATGCTATTCTATCTCTACCATCACAGATATTATTAGGGTTTGGTCCCTTCTGTCTCAGATATTATTAGGGTCTGGTCCCTTCTGTCTCAGATATTATTAGGGTCTGGTCCCTTCTGTCTCAGATATTATTAGGGTCTGGTCCCTTCTGTCTCAGATATTATTAGGGTCTGGTCCCTTCTATCTCAGATATTATTAGGGTCTGGTCCCTTTGTCTCCATTAACCGTACCTGTCACGTCACTTGATCATACATTCATTTTCATTTATGCATACTTTACATATCTTCTGGTCATGCACATACGTATATGTACATATTCATTCGTATAAACAATCCATACTAACAATCAATACTTAGTCATACATATAACATACACATATCATACACTTACCACTTAAGTTAAGTGTATTAACAACTATCACAAAGGAGTATGCATGCAGCCCCAAAAACATAACGGATAAAGGGGCTAGAATCTCACCTGAAGTCGGTTTCTCTCGCCGTTAATAGTAATGCCCTTCTTTAGCTGTGCACGGCTAACTGTATAACGCATTACGAGTGTCAAATATCCATTACTACTACTTCTTATGTCTAAGTCAATGACACCCTCAACTCACGGGGGTTCGGGGGTAGCCCCCTGGTAGCGGGGTCTAGGGGCGGCAGCCCCTAGCAGGGTCTAAGGGGCAGCGCCCCTAGCTGGGGTTGAAACTGTTTCGCTTCGCATGGAAGCGTTTCGCTTCGCATGAAACTCTTCGCATGAAACTGTTTCGCTTCGCATGGAAGCGTTTCGCTTCACATGAAACTGTTTCGCTTCGCATGGAAGCGTTTCGCTTCGCATGAAACTGTTTCGCTTTGCATGGAAGTGTTTCGCTTCGCATGGCTAAGCGAAGCGAAATGCCTGTTTCGCTTCTCATGGCTGAGCGAAGCGAAATGCCTGCCTTTCTTCGGTTTTACCATTCTAAGCCATTTTACTTCGTGGCTCTTCCTCAGGACCTGATTTTTACTCTTTCCCAACTTTTTACACATTCTGACCCCATGCACCTGATCCTGAACCCATCTCTCAAAGTCCAAACACCACCTTTTTATCACAAAGTGCACCCGAGAGGTTATAACTTACCAAGTTTATATTTTTCTTACATTTTACAACCCGATCTATCATTATAACTGTTTGCATGACGATTCTAACCATAAAACTTAACCATTTAAACCGAAACCTACCTTTGCTTCGGGTTCGAGTTCAGATCCGGACAATACGTAGATCTGGACGATGATTCTTGCTATTTGATGATGTATACACACGAGATTCTTCCTCTCTTTTTTTTACACGGATTTGGATCCGGAGTGTAGAGAGAAAGTGTGTATGTTCTTGAGTGTGTGTGTTTGTGTGTGTTTGGATGAGAAAGGAAAAGAAAAGGAAGAAGTGGTTGGGTTATATATATAGGGGGTTTCATGGGTCCCACCACCCATTCCCAATTCCTGCTTCCCAAACTCTTAACACAAGACTATTTTAACGACACACACTATTAACAAAACTTTCTGTTATTTATTTAACAAAAGTTGGATGTTACAAGAACTTCAAAGAGGATTTCCTCAAGCTTGTATACCCCAAGCTCTTGTCAAACACCCTTAGTTTAGCTAGGATTTTGTTCAAAATCTTCTTCCTTCCCTTGGCTCCTATTTTGGCCAAAAATGTAGAGAGAAAAGAGAGGAGAAAGATTTTGTGATACTTGTGAAATTATGTCATGTGAAAGAGAGAGTTTTGTGGTCTTTCAAAGCACCACCCAAAGGTCCAATGAGAGTCCTTGCATGTTGCCACTATCTTTTGAAATAATAATAACCTAACCCTTCATTTCTTTTATTATTATTATTATTATTATTATTATTATTTTCAAACATTCCATATATAACTTATATATATGTATATATTTTGTGTTATAAAAATAGTTACATTGTGTTATAAAGATAACACAATATGGGCAACATGCTAGGTAACATTATTCACATATTGTTACTTAACCATATTAAATAACACTATGGAATGCTCTCTCTAAAAGTATAAATCATCCATATGATTTATTCATTTCACAAGTATATTGTATTTAGAAACCCTTTCCAAATAACATAAGTGTCAATATTTATTTACTATGATCACATCATAAATAAACAAATATAATTTGTGTTTGTCTAGCTTGTTATTGGGTATGACCCGACTTGGATCATAACGTACTAGCCACATCAATAATAATATGTGTCTTGGGCAGACCGAGACAACAACAATAACGGTAACAGTACGGGAAACCTATTTTAAGTTTGGGAGGCCCGACGAACTAGGGTTACCGTAAAACAGTTCAAGCTCATCTAGGTGGTGTCTATATAGTACGCATGGTGTAGTATAACGGTTGGTGCCTAGACAAATTTCAAATCGTCACATAACAAAACTAAACCAGTCACCAAATCTCTGTCCTAACATGTAAAATATGTCCTAACATGTACTAAATAAAGATAAAACGAAACCTGGTTTAAGTCCCACTGACCGTTAGCAACGTATCCGGGCTCCTCCTCGTCCGACTCCGGAAATAAATTGTCACACCTCGGCTTAAGCGGAAACGCCTGAGTGTGATGTACATATTGCCCAAACACACGTGACACTATTAAGTGACCATAATAACATTAATTCATTAAATTGCCAAGTACACAAGTTCAAATAAGAATACACATTGAAATCAAATCACAATAAAAACCAATGTCTCGTTTATTAAATAACCTAGTTATTCTAAGTGTCTTCTAGTCCTTCATCCTCTAATCACGGTATCTGTAACATATGTATAAAATACGGTCAGCTATAAATATAGCTGGTGAGATTTCCACAGTTTAAATACTACGTAAAATACATACAATTCCATGAAAACTTGTGAAAAGCACATAAGGGTTCTTTACACTCGATGCAATGGACCTGAGTGTAAAGAACAAATGAAGGCCCTTTCTAGTTGGGGCTACCAACGTACTTGGATAATGAGGTCCCTTTTCCACTCGATACAAATGGACCTGAGTGCAAAGGGGGGCGTATGATCATACTTAATGAGGCAACCACTTGAATTCCACGTATATAACAATTAAACAAATAAGCACACAAGTCCATGATTGAATTGTAGTTTGTAAGTAATCGAATTAGTAATACTTGAATTTTATAATGGATACATATGCCACCCCAAAACATTAAAACATTTAAAAAGGGGTTGTGAAAACTCACCTTAGTAATTGAAATGAAAAAGGAATAAGAATAACTCGAAAGCGTCAAAGGAAACCTAAGCGGTGAATCCGTACAAACTATAAATAAGAATAAACACGACTTTTAACGACTATTCTAATAGGATTTTAAAGTTTATTAATTGCGTGAATAATTTTAGAAGTTAGTTATTATTTTATAGTAATTCATTACAAATTTTATGGCTCTTAGATTATTATATTATTATTTATGTTTTAACGGCAATTTGGTTATTAGTACGATTTAAGCACTTTAATGGTGAGAAGACAAAGTTTATATGTTCAAAAAGTTTGAACTATTGATTATAAATTATAACTATATTTATTGTGTTGACTAAACGATTTCTAGAAATTTAAAGTTTACGTTACGTTTATTAAACGATTTTTAATAACGACTTACGAAAACGAGAAACTTGATTTTTTACATGTAAAATGGTGAGATATATTTTATAATAAATTTACATAATTTTTATTTAATTTAAAAAGGTTTTTATAAATTTATTATGACTTTTTAATGATTAAAAAGATAAAATAGTTATTAATAAACTGTTATTAAATAATATAAAAAAAATGTGACTGACCCTGCTTTCGAACCCGGGTCCGGAGGTTATTAGTTTCGTATTTAACCAACTGAGCTAGGCTTCATGTTCGTTATGAACATGGCAATTATATATATAGTATTAGTTTTTAATAGTTTTAATTAATAATAATAATAATGAACAGTTTACAAAAAGGAAAAGCTTGACCCGGGTTCTGTCGGTTACCAGACAACGAAGTTAACCAGTTGGACTAGCAAGTAATTCAGTTAAGGTTTAAGAAAGAATATTTATAAGTAATATCCAGGTTCATCTTCTTCATCATCTTAAGAACATAAACCCTAAATTTTCAAATTGACGAATCTTTTCGTTGTTTGCCCAAATAAGTTTAGGGGTTTTGTTCCTTGCATCATACTCGTAAATTTACATACAATAATTACCTGTTATGGTGTTGTTTTGGCCGAGACCCGGTTGTCAAAAAACTAAGAAGAAAAGCTCCCAATTACAGAAAATCAGTGTATTAGAAGGGGATTGAGAAGTGTGAGCGAGTTGATCAGAGGTTTAGGCACCTATTTATACTAGTGGAAGGAGTGTCTACGCGTTAATGTAATTAATTTGATTATCCGGAAATTTCGGCGAGATTATGGGATTGATTCGCGATTTTTAGGATGTTATAACGTAATTTATTAGTTGGATATTGTTTAGTATTGACGGTAAATCATTTATATATATTTAATTTGGATAAAAAAAATGTGTTTTAAGGGTGGCGGCCACCTCCAGCGCCGGATTCCAGTGGCCGGAGGCCCGCCGGAAAAACGAGGGGGAGGGACGGGAGGGGTTGGGTTTGGTTTTTAAAAATAATATAATTTAATTAATATTTACACTTTGGACCCTTAGGTTTCACAAACATAATAAATGAAGTTTAATATTTTTTAAGCTATATTAACTATTTAGAGTTTACATTTTTAGCCCTAAACTTTATAATTAATTTATATAGTTTTTGGTTTTGTATAATTTACGCGTTTAACCCGTATGGCTCGATTAGTTTTTATAACTCGGACATAAATAATAATAATATCGAATATGGAACTCTTAACGTCGGGAATGCTTTTATAAATAATAAATCATCAATAAACAATACATCGAAATGACCAAAACGGGTCGGGTTTACAAATACAAATATGAATCGAATTTGACGAATGTCACATAAATGGTTGTTGTTGTTGGTTGAATGAAGAGGGTAAGGGTGAGGTACAAAAAAAGGAAAAGGAAAAGAGAAAGGATGGAGAGGGAGGGGAGGGAGCCGGGATCCAATAACATACAAAACCCAATACGCCGCGTATAGACCTATACGCGGCGTATAGACCTACAATACGACAACCATATCTCAGCCGAGCCAGGCTAGGACATAAAATTGTACCCTAATACGCCGCGTATAGCTCTATACGCGGAGTATTCGTGGGTGTGGTGGGTGTCCCTAACAGGACCCTTTGAAAACCCTAGATTTTGATTATGTTAATTCATTCCATGTTCGACAAAATTCGGATATGGGTTTTATTAATTAACATCTATAATAATAATCATGATAGTCATCCCGAGAGTTTTAAAATAAACGGGATACAACAGTTAGGTTAAATAAACGGGATATAACAGTGAGGCCAAACAAACGGGATATAACAGTTAGGCCATCATCAACAATAAGTAATCTTATATATATATATATATGTATAAACATCTTTATAATTATATATAAACATCCTTATAATTATATATAAACATCCTTATAATTATATCCCTACATTTATATCATCCAAGTAATAACATCAGGGTCGAGCACACGTACAACGCAAACACGTAACATCTCATCCAAGTAATAACATTAGGGTCGAGCACACATACAACCCAAACACGTAACATCTCATCCAACGTATGCAAACACGAAGTAGGCATATGTAAACATCTGTAGTCGATAACGACTACTAAACATCGCCAAATATTGGCCATACATAATATATGTACAAACATACTTACATCTTACAATAATATCATCCAAGGCCTACCCTATACAAGTAAGCCCATCCAAAATAATTTAAACAATTCATCAAGCAAAATCGCTTAGGTGTGCATGCTAGCCCAAAATCTTAAAAGAGTAAAAAGAGGCTTCATGAACTCACCTGACAGAAGGCACGAATTCACCACGAGCTAGAGAACCCTAAGTATCCCTATAACTCAAAAGCCTGTCGGTTTACATACAAACATTACTAACGACACCAAAAGGACTCGTTTATCCTACGAGACGTTCTAGCATGGTTCGAGTTACCTAAAGCCTCGACCTCATCAAATTCATTCATAACAGCCCCCGGCGCCTTACATTCACCAACACGACCCATAGATACTCCCGAGAATAAAGAATTCCCAAATTACCCCCGGAAGCAATAGGTGACACTAGCACGCGCGTTTAAGAGTTGTTTAGGGGATTAACATCCAACTCAGCCCCGTATGGACCCAATATGATAAATTCACAGCCAACAAGTCCACACGACGCTACACGAGTCGAATGGGTCGATAATTTGCAAGTACAATGCACTAACTATTCAATAAACGCGAATACGCGTTGTACCGACCCATTTGAGTAACCGACAACCAATTTGTAAGACCCTGAATCCCGGGAATCCTACAGTTGGTAATCACATCCACAAATTCACAAAAATTTAAAACCAAACGATTCTTTGTATTTAAAACAAGTTAGAGTAAATAACAGCGGAAAAGTTTGAGTATTAAAAATCCCAAAACACGGGTACAGGTGTCCAAAATCAATTGTAAATAAAATATTTGTTTTATTTGAAATCTCCATCTCATTAAAATTGTTTCAGAGTAGTAAACAGCGGAATAGATAACATCAAAATTCCCAAAACCCGGGAAGGTGACCAAAATCAAAATTTAACTACCTATGGTAATAATTTAAAAGAAACAGTTTGCGTTATTAATTCTTCGACTAGATGTGCCTTCAACCGTCTGAGTAGTCTCTAGCACGTCCAACGGAAATCTCTAATCCTCAACCTGAAAGTCAATCTAACATACACACAAAGTCAGCTTGAGCTGAGTGAGTTCAAGTTTTCATAAACAATAATTCACACTTTATTTCAAAGCTATAGTTATACACAATAGAGAAGGTATAAATAAAATAAATTATATATAATTCACCAAGTAATACAATCATCGTCGAACACACGTACACGGGCCTCCCCACCCCGAGTCAAGACTCAAGTAATATATTTGACCGGGACGCGGTAAGACCTAAGCATGTGACACGAGCCTCCCCACCACGAGTCAAACCCGAGTAATATATTTGACTCGGTCACAGCTTATACATCCAAGCACGAGATACGGGCCTCCTCACCCTGGGTCTTCCCCAAGTAATATATTTGACCCGATCCCGGCTCATACATCTAAGCACGTGATACGGGCCTCCTCACCCCGGGTCTTCCCCAAGTAATATATTTGACCCGATCACGGCTCAACATCAGGGTCGAGCAAACGTACAACCCAAACACGTAACATCAGTGCATGCAAACACAAAGTAGGCATACACAACATCAGTAGTCGAAACGACTACAACATCGCCAAATATAGGCCAAGCAATAATGTATATACATATATATATATATATATATATATATATATATATATATTTAACATCTCAAGGCCTACCTTATGCTAGCAAGCCTATATAAATTCGTTTAAAAACATTTCAAGAGTTTAAATATCAAAACGGGATTATAAAACATTCCAAGAGTTTAAATATAAAAACTGGATTATAAAACATTCCAAGAGTTTAAATATAAAAACGGGATTATAAAACATTCCAAGAGTTTAAATATAAAAACTGGATTATAAAACATTCCAAGAGTTTAAATATAAAAACGAGATTATAAAACATTCCAAGAGTTTAAATATAAAAACTGGATTATAAAACATTCCAAGAGTTTAAATATAAAAACTGGATTATAAAACATTCCAAGAGTTTAAATATAAAAACTAGATTATAAAACATTCCAAGAGTTTAAATATAAAAACTGGATTATAAAACATTCCAAGAGTTTAAATATAAAAACTGGATTATAAAACATTCCAAGAGTTTAAATATAAAAAAGAGATTTTAAAACATTCCAAGAGTTTAAATATAAAAACTGGATTATAAAACATTCCAAGAGTTTAAAATATAATACGGGATACGAACAGTTAGGCCATCATCAACACTAAGTATTCGTACTTAGACATCTATATACATCCATATATTTATATCCCTATAAATACCGTCCAAATAATAACATCAGGGTCGAGCACACGTACAACCCAAACACGTAACATCTCATCCAAGTAATAACATCAGGGTCGAGCACACGTACAACCCAAACACAACCCAAACACGTAACATCTCATCCAAGTAATAACATCAGGGTCGAGCACACGTACTACCCAACACGTAATATCAGTGCATGCAAACACAAATAGGTCTACTCATATTCAATTACTGCCAAGTCTACTAACATCCTCGAGTCTAGACCATCAATAATATATGTAACCTTAAGGACACAAGACCATGAACGAGTCTAAAATATCCTAAGGCAAATAAAATAATTCAAATATAGCTTTCAAAATGCACCATCACGAGTGAGACCATGTAAAACTATTCAATTCACTGTAACGAGTAAAATCGTTTAAAATTGTATTTCGGTGTGTATGCTAGCCCAAAACGTAAAAGAGTAAAAAGGGCATCATGAACTCACCTGAATCAACCGAACACCTGCAATGAGCTAGGAAATCCCTAAGTGCACAATCACAAGCAAGGGCCTGTAAATTATACACAATGCGTTACTAAACTAGACTGTAAGAACACTTTAGCCTAATGGGCCGTTCAAGCTCAACAACTTGCCCAAGGCCCAACACTTTGGCCCAAGGCCCAACAACTTGGCCCAAGGCCCAACACTTTGGCCCAAGGCTCAACAACTTGGTCCAAGGCCCAACACTTTGGCCTAAGGCCCAACCACTTGGCCCAAGGCCCAACCACTTGGCCCAAGGTCCAATACTTTGGCCCAAGGCCCAACACTTTGGCCCAAGGCCCAATACTTGGCTCAAGGCCCAACATTTTGGCCCAAGGCCTAACAACTTGGCCCAAGGCCCAACACTTTGGCCCAAGGCCCAACCACTTGGCCTAAGGCCCAACGATAATCAAATCTGGTCGAATGCGCGAGAAATAAACCTTAAAACCATTTGTTAAATGAATCAGGCCCGAATGGACCAAATTCCATTTTAAATCTTTTCATTCATCAAGATTATGTCACCCGAGTTGATAGGGTTGACGGTTCCTTTTTGCAACTCTTACTTTAACGTTTAAACGAAAATTCACGCACACGCCGACTCGATTGACGAAGCACTAACCCCAACAGCCCCGTGCATCAAAAATATAATTTTCCCACAGCCCTTAAACCCCCTAGGGCTGTACAAACTGATTCGGTCGGTCATCCGATCGTTTAACGCATCAAACTCAATAATTGCCAATCCTACACCCGATAAACCCTAGTTTTCGAACTAAAATTGATTGACCGACTTAAACACCTCCATTGGCCGTGAAATTTTAGTATATAGTAAGTGACATACCTAAGAATATTACGGAGTACGAACTTCAATTATAACAGCCCCGAAAGATGCGAGAAAGGGCAGCCACCGGTTAAGCCTAAAACGAACTTATTGATCAATACGAATATAACATGCAGATTTTAGCATGCAAAGATGTATTTTATTACATAGGAAAACCATGGAATTAAATTATTAAATTTTTCCAGTGTTACAAAAATATCTTAAGTTTATAAATATATTTTTATTATATTTTTCTAGTGGACACAAAAATCATAAAAATTCTTCTAATACAGAAAGGTATGTGCAGCTATTTCAGCTGCGCAACAAAATGGTTTTATTTTTATAAAATTCATTACCCAGCCAAATTAAACGATTTCAATTGGGTTTGGTTCATAACTCAAAATATTAACTTCCAGAAGTGGAACCAACCAATTTAGACTTGTCGAAAAAAGTTAATGATGTCGGGAAGACGGACCAGAATCCGTCGTCCCGCATCAGGTTTGACACTCGATTTTATAAAATCATAAAAAGTATTCAAATCTCATCCAAAAATTACGTATTATACCTTTCTGGAAACTAGACTCAAAGTAGAATATCATGGAATCAAGAATCGATCAAAAAAAGTGGACTAACATCGCGTTACAGACCCTACATTAAACGTATACGAATCTGTCAGCAAGCTGTTATCATCAAAACTCAATCTTAACGACCAATAAGCGGGTTAATATGATCAATTAAGGTGTAAAAGACGTTGGGAATCATCAA